>NC_058028.1:16904923-16991546 GCF_019176455.1 Solea senegalensis | reverse complement strand
TATAGTTTGTTGTCCAAAAATTGTCAAAAAAGTCATAGTATAGTTTGTCGTCCAAAATCAACCAAAGAAGTCATTCTATAATATGTCATCCAAAATCAAACAAATGACACCAAAAAGTCATACTTAAATATGTCGTCCTAAATGAGACAAAAAGGTCATACTATAGTATGTCGTACAAAATGTGACAAAAAGTCATAGTATAGTATGTCATCCAAAATGTGACAGAAAGGTCATAGTATAGTATGTCGTCCAAAATCAACCAAAAAAGTCACACTATAGTACAGGGGTGTCAAACTCTGACCCGTGGGCCAAAATACACTGCCTGTTTCACTGATATACATATGTGGCCAAGTGCTTAATTGATCTTAAAAAAAGTTGCCTTATAATAAATCTATGTTGCTTTAAATAGTGCATTGACTATAAACCAAACAAATCCAAAATCACTCCAAAATGTATGTCGTCCAAAATCACTCAAAACAGTGTCCACTCCAGTGTCCAAGGTGACTCCAGTTTCCACGTTGACTCCAGCATCCGTTGTAACTCTGGCATCTGTGGTGACCATGGTGGCCCCAGCAGCAGACCATGAAAAAAAATATTGTTGGCAATGGACAAAGAAAAAAACATGTTGTTTTTGCTTGCAGTTATGAGAGGAAGTTTACTCACTTTACCAAGGAAGGTAGAGCAACACTCCAAGACAACCCATCGCCTGTCCTTAAAATATGTAAATAGTTAATTGATGTCTGCTATGTATACAAATAAATACATCATTCATTACTTCTATTCATTACATGGATTTGAAAGTTATACAACTTTATTACAAGGGTTACTTTTTCATTACTTTCATCAAAATACCTTCTGTGTCCAACTGGATGGCTCGTCTACTTAACATCTGTCTACCACCAAATGGACCACACCAGTTCCTGCACAGAATTCCAGTTTGGTTGGAGAGCATCATCTCGGACAGTGGCAGTAGATGTCTCTGGTGTTTCTCCTTGTTGCTGTGTTGATATATCAGATATTCCCATAAAATAGATGCTGTATTTTCTGCAGTTCAAAGCATTTTGCTGAGTGCAAAATAGTTCACAACTGACAGCAATGTTACTTGTATCATGACAATACTTATAAGTGCTAACAGTAAATCTCTGTCATCCTTCATATTTCACATAGTTTTATTTGATTTTACCAACTTGTTGGAATAGTATAGTTTATTGTTGATTTTGTAGAAACCTTTGTTGGGTGATTGATCTCATAATAAAACATAGAACAAGTAGATTATTAGTTCTTAACATTGTTCTGTCCAGTTGAATAACATGTCAAAATACAGACTAATAAGACATTCAAAAAATGTAGATTATATGTATATTACACACACTTTTTTGTAACCTACAGGTTGCAAATGACAAAAGTTTGCAAAAACAAATTAAATTACTTGCAAATGTTACATTTTATGGAAGTGTATTGCTGTCATAATGTTGTTTTTTGTTCATCCCAAAAAATTATATTGTTTAAACGTGATAATTATATCGTATATAACTTTAGCAGTTTGGCTATAACATTTCATAGTGACTTTAATTATTTACAAATTGCATACAAAGTACATTTCTGTGTTCATAAATGTCAACACGAGTATGATATCCTTCTCTATTACTGTCGCACACCAAGGTAAAGGTCTATTGTCAATGAATGTCCATGAGATACGCATGTATAAATAAAGTTTCAATAAAAGTACATCACGCAGAAAAGTAAACGTCACCACGTTTTCAGACACAATCTCTTCTCTTCTCTTCCAATCAGTGTTGAGTAAGCGTGCCTTGCACTGTGAGGGGGCTTGTCTATACTTCTTTCTTGTGCTCCCTTTCTGCAGTTCAAGAGAGGCGAGTTTGGCAGTGTGAAAGATAGACACAACCAATGACAAAAAGTCAGAATGATGGTTGTTGATGCCAAACTCAATGTGCTCCCCAAGCAGAAAAACATCCTCCGTTCCAATCTCCTCCTGGACGATGTGTGTGACTGTCGACACCTTAGGAGCTTGCATCACAGCAGATCACCCTCTCTGCAGTTCTCAGCACCTTATAAAAATAATAACAATAATACATTATATTTATATAGCGCTTTACACAGTGCTCAAAGACACTTTACAGAACAGAGAAAATAATAACAAAGCCACTTTAATATACAAAGAATAAAACATAAAGAAGATAATAAAATCAAACCTTCACTGTGCCTAGTGATGGAATCACTGGTGTTCATCCGGCTATGAACTGCTGTTGTTTTTCAGGGCTAGAAGGTGGTAGCTCTTGTCAAATGAAGATGGTACAGCATCTCTAACCAAGCTCGCAGGGCACACATCACAGGATAGCTTTCGTAGAATCTGCCGGACTACAAATCCTGCTATGTAGACCACAGCATTTTCCACCAGACCACCAATAACTGTGATCACACACAAGGGCCGAAATGTTGGCGAATGGAGATGGGTGCTCCTCTTTCAGCAGAGGACATCTCCACAGCAGACAGGGACACAGTGTTATCTGGTGCTGCCACATTGCCTAGGTGAGATACCACACCGAACCATCAGACGACGGAAGATGGCCTGGAACTGGCGTGTCGATGGATTGTTATTCCAGCCGCCTTGTATGGAAAACAGGCACACAATACATACATTACTCACAAGACATAACAAAGATATCCACTAGGTATCAGGGATGTCAACATTACTTTATTTCACAATTAATTTGATTTTCAAAGTTAAACAACTTTGCTGTTGTTCCATACGAGCAAAGTATGGCAGAGGAAGAGTTATTCTCTCCAACAAAAGCGCATCAAATCAGCCATATGGGAGTTTTTCAGCTTTAAAAAAATGGACTGTATCAAGGACTGTACGCACAGTAACTGTAATTAATTCGGCTTTCAGTTTAACGTGATGAGTTAAACGGCATTCGCTAAATGTTATGTTATACATAATGTGATGACCATTTCATTTATTACAAATGTATTTGTGTCACTGTAATTTAAACATGAAATAAACAAACCACAATAACAGATATGTTTTATATCTGGCCACATACAAATAGATGAATTATTAAAATTTGGTATAGATGAAAATTGATAACTTAAATAATTTAAACATTTCCCCTGGGGGATTAATAATTGTTCCTATATCATAGTTTAGTGTATTTGCTACATTATTTTGTTGTGTTGGCATCAAAAGATAAAAATAAATGACACTTTAAGACCTATAAGCAGTGTTCATGTGATTTTACACATTCTTAGTGTTGTGAAATCCATTAACGCATAATTATCGTGATACCGTGATTAATTCTCTGACAATAATCATACCAAGAAAATCTAGAATTGTGACATCCCTATTAGGTATATTTTCAGAATTGATTGTAATTAAAAGAAGATCAACCCTACCTTACGCTCTTCATTGTTGAGGTTCTTTTCCCTCAAGTCCCCCAAAAGACTCTTCACTGTGGTCTTTGGCCTCTTTTCTCTGGCCATGGCATTCTTCTCTCGCTCCAGACTTTCAAAACTTCATTGAGTCTGGTCTTAAGAGTGGTAGGAGATGCAGGCAAGGCATAGCCATGATCCTAGTAGAAAGACATCACTTTGACACAACTAGTTTATGGACCACATTTTTTCTTATGGTCATCACCTGTCAAAGCCACTATAATGTCCTGTAGCCCAAGTGAAGAGCCTGATGTTTTCATAATGTAGGCTAGTTGTCAACAATTGATGAGGGGTAGATGCTTTACCTTGCCACTTTTATTGTTGTTGTTATCCTTGTTGCAATGTGATTTTACACTGCTTTGATCTATAAATAAAGTTATTTCAATACCTCAGTTTCAATGATGTTATGAAGATGAGGAAATAAATGCAGAAAACAATGTAGAAAGTTTTAACGTCATATTAGATAGCAATTATTTAACACATAATGAGAAATCAGTAAGTGCTATCAGAGGTGGGTAATAACGAGTTACATTTACTTAATTACATTTACTTAAGTCACTTATTGGATAACTTGTACTTTTAAGAGTATAATTATGAATACAATAATGCAGTATATATAGAACTGTAACTTTAACGGATTGCCTTTACATTCTGCATAACATTCTCTGTGTGTCAATATCATTCCTTGCGATAAAGAGTTATAGGGTGCAGTCACTTTTCGGCAGGGCTATCAAAACCCTCTCAAAATCGCCCTGCTTAAAATGTTGACAGCAAAGCACTGATGAATCACTTGCAGTGAATCCTTCTCTCCTCCAAGCCACTTCCCACTTCTTCCTCACATATTTGTCCTTTGGAAACCTTCAAAATGTGTCAGTTGTAATGAGTTGTAAGTCAGTGTTCATGGAATATGACTTATCAAGTCTCAGTTCATAGCCGGGTGAACACCGGGCAATAAACGTAGCCTAGCTAGCTGGCTAGGATTTCATTACAGTAATATCAAAGATCCTTGCTCCCTCCCAACTCTCCGGTAATATTCACAAAATAATAACGGTAATGTTAAATCTTACTTGTGAAAAGTAATCCGATGTCCGCCGATTTGGGCAGGAATATTCTGCGCAGTGCTCTCGCATCTTCTGTCTTCTGTAGTATGACCGGTCCAAGATGGCGGCCACGTTTCTTGCGCCTAGCAGCGTCTACTCTTTATATGTCTATGGTTAGACCTACTTGTTCTCAACACCTCTGCTGCGCAGTGCGCACTTCACAGTTTGACAATTGACACACCGCGACAAGTAGTTGTTGATATCCGTGACGTCATTCGTACCAGTCCAAACTACAGTTTCAAACTCGTCAGAATGACATCACTTTTGCCATTCATATCAGTAGCAGATACAGTTTTGACTAGTAATAGTGGTGCTATTTGCCTATTAAATGTTAAAACCGCTTGCCATTATACCTCTGTGTTTACATTTCCTTTTATCTGTCATTATTTAAGCTTTAAATTTCCGCGCCTGGTGCCAATGAGGTCATTTCCTCCGAAGCTTTAGTACTTCCTGTTTGTAGTACAGACGTAGGAAGTAGAGAGGAAACCCCTCTCTTTCATTTGCTTTCCAGGCTATGCTTGACAATCCTGTCATTCGTAGTACTATCAGGTTTAGCTGTGCTATTCAGAGTTTATTTAGGTTTTAATCTCTGTAGTATTCAATAAATAAAATAACCTTTAGAAAGGAACCTAACCTTAGCAACCAACCAAAAGGTAAGTAATCGAAACGAACCTGCTAGCTTGAAATGGCGCTGACAAAAAAACTGAAATTAATAGTCTAGATTTTGTTACACCTCCTCACGTTTACGTTGCCATTTGTAAATTGTACTGGTGATTGTATATATGTTTTGTATTATCTCAGTGTTGGGCAAATATTCATGTTCACGATGTCATGTTTTGCTAAAATCAGCTGTAGCAGCACCAATTATGTTCATGTAGCCCCTTTTTGTTTTCCTGTGTCAGGAGTTATCTTCATATGACTTTATCATATGATGTATTTTCCATCTCTACACCCAGACTATAGCTCATCAGCTGCACCAATAACAAGGTCATTGGAGATCCTTGTTTTTGTAGAGGTACAAATGCGGCTGGTTGAGTAATCAGTCTGATTTTTACTTATTAGTACTTATTTATATAATTTTAAACACAAAATGCTGCGAAGTGCTCCACAATTTATTTATAACATGCAAATGCATTTCAGTACAGACACACAATGCACATTAGAGAGTCACACCATAAGTATTAGTAAATGTTTGTTTTATGGTAAGCAATATTGTGTTATTATAAAAATAAAATATAATTTTATAAAATGGTGGACAAAAAAGAAAACGCCATCATACATGGGCAATTGGCTGCCCTGATTTCTACCATTTGGCTTCAGCTATAAAACAAAAAAAAACATAAAAAACATAATGGAACTGACCTGCCTACCTGCATTTAACAACAGTCAGAAACAGTCAGAAATTATTTGGATACAATGGTCTCTCTTGTTTGATTGTTTTTAGCCCATTGTATTACCATTTTGTGTTCTAACAGTTAACTCCGTGTGACTGAACAAATTAGTCCACAAAGCCAAATGAACGGAGCAGCATTCCCCTCCCCCACGGCAGAGATGGCGGAGATGAACCGCATCCAGTATGAGCTGGAGTACACTGAGGGGATCAGCCAGAGGATGCGGATCCCTGAGATGCTCAAAGTGGCTCCTCACACCCATGAAGACCCTAATGCCGGACCTCAAGCAGTCCCACATAGTGTCTTAATGCAAGTACCAGAGAGAATTGTGGTTGCAGGTCAGTACTCTGTAAAATGAATGTGCTGTTCAAAGTCTTTTATAACAAAGATGTCTGTCAGCTGACTGTATGGTATTATAAGAACACCATTTACTGTAAAGGCTGAAGATATTAGTAACATCACATCTTTAAGCTAGACTCCTGTAACATTGAATTTTTTTTTTAATTACCATTTATTAGCTTGTTAGCTTCACAGATACTAGATATAGCTTTATCAATGGCTATGGACTTTGTCCATCTTGCTCCTTGAGGTACATTTACTGACAGTGTTAATATTACATCAGATATTTAAACTGGGAAATTAATTAAAACCTTTAAGTCACACTGCCATGTTGATTCATCCCACAAAAGTTGTTTGGAAACATTCAACATTAGCTTTCAAATAACAGAAATGTATGCCAACTATGTGCCAGCTTCCCCTTCTAAACAGCCATTTACTCTTCTTTCACTTTTTTCCCTATAAGGAGACCATAATGACACCCATTTCTCCAGGCCCAGAGATCTGGATCTAATCCAGTCCACACCACTTGAAGCCCTAGCATTGAAAACACCACCCAGAGTCCTCACCCTCAACGACCGACCCCTGGACTTCCTGGAAGAAGAGCAACGGGTAGCTCCAGACTCTGAGGAGGTGGTAAGTGACAACAATATTTTGTTGACAAGGATATAGTGTCAAATCCATTTGGAATAATTTCCTCACACTCTTTCTGCCTTATTTTAGTTGCGCCCACAGGGACGAGCACGGCGAGAACGCTCGGCCAGTGAGAATGCATCCATCCGCCATAACTCCCAGCTCAAGAGAAGTGATTCCTCGTGAGTATGGCCTGAAATTTCCCTGTTAGCTTCATGCTATCTCTCTTGTCCCACATTGACGCTCTTGCATGTCTTTCTTTCGATTCTATGCACTCTCCCTTTTTCTTGTTAAATAACTGTGTGTTGTTTCTGGCATTGTGAGCTGCTAGTGCTGATACTCTGATTTAAACTTACTTCTTTCAGATTTTATGTGTGTGTGTGTGTGTGTGTGTGTGTGTGTGTATGTGTGTATATATATATATATATATATATATATATATATATATATATATATATATATATATATATATATATATATATATATATATATATATACAGTACATACATACGTACATCTGGCATTGTGAGCTGCTAGTGCTGATAACTCTGATTTAAACTTACTTCTTTCAGATTTTATGTGTGTGTGTGTTTTTTGCAAGCTATTGAAAAATAATCCTTATAGTGTATAACACACACAAGACCACAGTCCAGTCCATTTGGTAAAGTTGAGGACAGTTTCTTTTCCTTATTTCTCTCCCTCTCCCTCTTTTACCTGACCTTCTTTCCTCTACTATCCTTTTCTTCCCCTTTTCTCTGAATTGGCTGCCCTTAATGGTGGGCACTGAGCAGTGTGACCCCGCCCCCCCCTGCCACTGCTCCCTGTCCCCCTCTCACCGTGACTGAGGAAGAGAACAACCCGAACAGCACTAGTGGTGTATTATCTTTCATCCAGTCCACTACACGTCGGGCCTACCAGCAGGTCCTGGAGGTCTTGGACGAGAACCCTCGCAGGTGACCTCCCAATTATCGGTCATATTTTGCTTTTAAAAAAGGTGGATTGGCTTATTGGATATAGGTCAGAGAAGTACAGACTATTACAATACAAACTGTTAAGCACCCTGTGTTAATTAAAATGTAGGTTTCACATGGTGTTTCTGAAATGTTGCCCCAGAGTGTTTGTGCAAGGGTGATCTAGCTTTCTGTAACAATATTAATACAGCATGTATTAATCACAAATGCTGTAGCAATTTTTTCTTGCACCTTTCTATATTATAGCTTTGGTTCCTGTTATTGAAAGCCTACTTAAAGACTTGCATGTTCCAACTTGTTTGTGGCACGTATATTTAGATTTAATGTTGGACGAAAGGTAATGAGTTAGAACATTTGTGGGATGTATCATCATCAGAAATACAGACGGACATGATTGTCCACTTATATGTATGATGACTAACTGACCCTCACTTGGCTTCATCTCACTTCGTCTCAAAAGAGGTTTTAATCTCAGTGTGACTACCAAATGAAATGAAGTAGGAATAAAAAAATAAATGGCAAAAGGACAACACTGCAGAGAGGATATAAGTAAGATGATCCTTAAAACATGCATACATTATATCTTACCCATGCCACAGTTTATTTGTGCAAGAAAACATAAAAGCAGTGAAACAACAGAAAACCCCTAGGGGTTTATGAGGGGAATCTTTCCTCAGTATAAAATATTATCAAACACCAAAGTGCAGTGATTCATAAAACTGGACAGACAAGCAATATCATCTTCAAAAGATAAGCAATATAAAGAAAAAAAATGGATTGGATATTTGGACTGTTTTTTCCTTCTGGGGACTGTATAAGAAGATCCTCTTGCTTGTGCTTGTTCTGCACACTTTAGCTATAATATTTGTGAAGCAAGATTTTCTAAAAACTGTTATTCTAACTGTTATTTCTAAAAGTTATTACCTGCAGGATAAGTCAACAAAAATCTCTTTGTTAAACTTTGTTGGAGAAGATATTGTAAAGACATAGAGACAAGAGAAAAAAAAAGTGTGTTAATTTCTAGGACAAGGAAGTTATATATATGAGCTATGCAGCACTCTACACGTGTGTTTCTCTCTCTTCTTCTCATTTTTTCTCCTCCCAATGCTATCCTATCTCAACCTTCAGCAAACCATCTCTGCGAGGGGGGTCAGCTTCAAGCTCCAACCCCCTGCATGAATCCAGGTAACCTCACCTGGCATCTTCATTCTGTTTTTCTCTTTCTGTCTTACCTTACATTCTCATTTTGTTTTGGGATATAAGATCAAGCCCTAATATAATATTTGTATATATAAATATGACTGTTTGAATTATGTAATTATCAAAATGGCTGTTTCTTTTTCAAAGGTTTGCCTTATCAACTTATGAAGCCACACTGGACGGAGGACCTGATGATATGACTGTGATTGATGCAACAACACTGCGACGTCAGGTTAGTTCCCAATCCAGTATGTCCCAAACATGAACTAATCGTGGAATATCTGACACTAAGGGATTGTTTTAATCTGATTAATCCGTAGCTCATCAAATTAAACCGAAGACTCCAACATTTGGAAGAGGAGAACAGGGAGCGAACAAAGCGAGAGATGATCCTGTACTCGGTCACTGTAGCTTTCTGGCTCGTCAACACTTGGGTGTGGTTGCGACGTTAAAACTAGTCAGTATTTCTGCCATCACCTCGACAAGATGTACAGATAAAAATGTTAGCTACTTGCTGCACTTGAGCCCTGTGGGAGCAACGCCTTGACATGGGTACAAGTCCTTTTGCCACAAAGCTGATATTCTGATTAGATTTATTTAATACATGTACAGTTTTATTTTTTTTACTCCCCTTCCACTCAGTGTTTTCTTGTTTTGTTTTTATGAGAGATCTTCTCATTCATTGCTAAGCATGACTTGTACATATTCACGTCACACAGAGCTTTGGAAAGAAATGATCCAGAGCTACAATATAGCATCGATGATCAAAATAGGAAAGTGGACATATAACATGTTGAATATTTGATTTAATAAGTGAGAGTCACATATGACTTCGACTTGGAAATATATTACAAGTAAATAAAGCCATACATATATGATGTGTCATTGTGTACTTTTATTGAAGCATTATATTAGAATTATGCACTGAGCTTTAATTTTATACCATATCTCTCACATTAGCTAGCTCCTTTTTGTGGTGTTTATGTTCAATGTCAGTGTTGTAAGTGTGTAGTTAATTTAAAAAAAAAATTAACTGGTCTAGCAATGAACGACTTGGGGAACTAATTGCAATTCTTGTCACAGAAACTGTGATGTGATTTGCAATATTTTAAGGCGAGCCTTAGTTCAATACCCTGTGTTAAAACATGACTAAGCATTGCCACCGACATCATTAAAACGCTGTTTACACCATTCAAATATTAACTTTTATACTGTTAGGTGTTTTTCAGCCAATTTCAGAGACATTGAGTTCGTTCAGGGCATTGTCACCACTGTTTCAGACCTTTTCTGATTTTTATACGTTTTCGGAATATTTAACTTTTTCTGTAACCTTTCTTCTTCAGTGGGGTTTGACAGTGGCATTTATGATGTTGCATTACTGCCATCTTCTGGAGTTAGATAACTCCTACACTATCCAGTCTGTCATATTCTTTTTATTTTCTCATCTGTCCTCCATAGGAAATAAAATTGAGTGCAGATCATCGTCACGCATACATAGACAGACTGTGTACATTTTTAATTGGCATACAACACATAACATTCAAAATAGATCACCTTGTATATTGGAATGCAAGGGTGAGAACTTAATGTTGTTCCAACATGTATTACATAGTTTCTTAATTGACATGGATAAACAGATTGCAGCCTGTGTAATTTGCTTATGGTGCTGTTTCAAATAATTGTGCTGCCTTCATTAATTTAGTCATTATTTTGTGTTGCCTTGATATGATTTTATAAAGCTATTATTGCCCCACAAAAAAACACCGCCCCATTTTAAATTGCCAATGGCATAAACAAAATGGTTATGAAATTCTGTGACAATTTGGGTAAAACCTTTAAAGCATCGATCCATCAATCCATCTTCTACTGCTTATCTGAGGTTGGGTCGAAGAAGCAGCAGCTAAGAGTCTCTCCAGCGAGTTCTGGGTTTTCCCCAGGCGCCTCCAGCTCCTTAATGAGGTACCATGGTGTAGAGGAGGTTTGGTTGGTCTTTGACTATTCCACTAATTCAAAACCCAAATCTCCCGTGATGAAGAGTTGTCAGAGACTTATGTCAGGATTTAAAGTGGGGATGATTTTACTCTGGTTTCCAGAAGCCTCATCCTCGTCACTGCTCCTTCCTGACATGACCTCTATTATTGGTTTGAACACCAGCTGAGAAGAAACCATTGCAGTGAGGTATTCTGTGTCAACATCCTCAAGATCAGGCAGATCATCAATATGCAGTGGAAGGTGAATGGTTTCCAGCTGCTCAACATCTTTCAACTCTGTTACCAATGGTCCTGGACCATATGTTGGTGCAACTAGGATCTCATCAGCTTCAGGAGGAGCTACCATCACCGGGGAAGGCTGTTCCTTCTCACACTGCACACTCATGTTAACCAACACTGCCTCATTTCCCATGAACTTAAATAAACGTGATTGGATTTGTTGTGTGTTATCTCCTTTCTCTCTCTCTATAGTTGGTGCAACACACTGCTGTTCTTGTTCCGTCTGCTTTGGATGCTCCCCTTCTCTCTCGTCTCTCCATGGCAGCATCATTTCATATTTCTCTAATGGCTCAATCAACAACCCTTCACTTGGTTGTGCAGTTTTCTCAACGAGTTCAGTTTTTAGGCCGCATTTGTGTTCTGCTTGATTATGCAGTGACTCCCCATGGGCATCCATGCAGTCCTGTTCAAAGTCCTCCATCTTCTCCTGGGATGAAGTCAAAATCTGGGTGTCATTTTCATCACAAGGAGTGGGGAAAACCTTGGTTGCCCCTGAAATGAAACAAACTTTTCAAAAGAGGCGTTCAAAAAACAGGATAATAATCATCTTCTGTTTTTCACCACAGGATTTCCAATTATAATCATAAAGAAAACAGCAAAACAATGGTGCTGTCTCAGCATTTCCGACTAATTATGTAAATCTACATTTACCCTCTATCTTTGTAAGTGAAATGTTGAGAACTGTGTTCACCTTTCGCCTGTAGCTCTCGTATGTGCCTTCTTTCTTGAGCCGCTTTCTTAATCATTGCAATGGCGTCCAAGCTTGCCTGAATTTTCCTCGTCTCTCGTGTGTCCCATTCCTCTCTTGCTTTGCGCTCTCCCTCTTGGCCTCCCACTGCCCAAGCATCTGCACATGCCCTTTCTCTGGGAAACACTGGGCGATTGTCAAGATAGGTGAGCTGCTTTAGATGTGCCGTCATTGTCTTCCTATAATTTGGGATTTTATTCACCACAGCATTTCCAGTTAGATTTAATACCCGCAGATCTGGCATGGCCTCAAGTACAGGGAGAATCCTGGGGTCATTTAACATGTTGTGAGATATATCCAACACACTGATGGCCAAACACTGACTCAGGTGCTCAATGTCCTCCACAGTCTCCAGCCTGTTATTGGTGATCTCCAGAGTGGACAATTTAGGGAGGCAAGATATGTTCTCAATTCTGTGGATGTAGTTGTTGGAGACATTCAATGTGCTGAGTTTCTTCATGTGCTCAAGGTTTTCCAGCTTGTAAATAAAGTTCTGCTGTAGGAACAAGCATCGCATATCAATCTGGGCATTCAGATTCTCAATGCGCTGAATCCCATTGCTTTGTAGCCAGAGACACCTCAGTCCTGTGTAATCTTCTAAATTCTCAATAAGGGAGAATCCTTTAAAATGTAGGTACAACGTGTCATTCAGGTAAGGTGTAGCATAAAGATGGTGCTGCTTACAGTGGTCTTTAAGGAATTTCTTGGTCATCCGTGGTGCTGGCAGTTCTGGGTCTCCAAGTCTACCCCTGAGTGGCTTTTGCTGTATTATGTTACCTGCCATTGTTCTCTCTTTTGTGAGAGGATGAATAAATTCTTGATATCGTGGACACTTTGGTGTTTTGCAACAGTTGACATCCGTAATGTTGCATTAATAGATGTCTTTCAGCCAAACATCAAAGGATTCGAATGAATTCATTGTCATTACATAGCATGTACATACAACTTGAGACGTTTGAGTACGTTTCCATGGTGACGCGTGGTCGACGCGTCCAGATCGTGGATGGTCCAGATCCGCCCGGCTGACCGGATATTGTATCTTGTTCCGCGTCGGACACTTTTAGCTGTTGCATTCCGCTGTTGGTGCACCAACATGGCGTCAGGATACATATTAAATCGTGGTGCGATAACATTGAAAAGTCATTGTCAGCGTGTCTTCAGAAACGTATCGTTATCGCAGGTCAGGGAGAAAAAACGATGGATGAAAGCGTACACACACATCATGGCAAAGAAGTTAAAGCTGGAAGGACCGCCGCCACCGAAGCCACGGTAAGGCTCAAAGTGAACAAAACCAAGCGCTCACTAGAGAGCATTTCAAGGCCACTGCTGTGCAACGGTTTTATTCACTAAAGTCGTATGACGTTTTAGATTAGGAAAACATTACCTCTGCGTTTCCTGTGCAGACTTGTTTCGCAGCTTGTGGGTTGTTATTACTCAGTATTTCGACCGCTCGGGAGTCGGGACATAGTTCGCAGTCATGCTTACAAATGGGTATTGCTGATAGCTTAATCTAAGGGTGCAACTAACCATTATTTTGACAATGGTTTATTCTGTCCATTATTTTCTTAATTCATCGTTCAATAAAATGTCAGAAAAATGGTGAGCCCTAGGTTCAAACCTCCTCTTCCTCCAAATTACATTACATGTCATTTAGCAGACGCTTTTATCCAAAGCGACTTACAATGGAATTGAATACAGTCAGCGAGGGGTGGAATCGAACTTGCGACCATTGCGACCATGATGTTTTTCGCACATAGGGTACCGGTCTTAACCACTGAGCCACTCCACCCCCAAATCCGCGGAAAATGTAATCAAAATCTATTCTTAACTTTGTGAGTTATACTACTCACAGTCAGACTAATGCCGGCAAAAAAAAACACCTTGGTTACAATAACTTTTTTCTTCTGCATAGGCCTGCATCACATTAAAGAGCAAAACTACCTGGAGCCAGTTTTGAAACATGGTGCAGAGGATGGCATTTAACTCCATATTTTCTTTCTTTCAGCTCTCAACAGCCTCTCTGGGATTACCATGCAGAGGTTCAGGCTTTCAGCAACCGCCTCCATGAGAGCTTCTCCCTGGAACTTCTGAAAATAGCCTTCATCAACCCATGTTATTTACAGGTGGAGCAAGAGAGGAGAAAGGGATTAGGCATTGACTCTGAGACTACAGCTTTACTTTTGAAAGATAATATGCAGCTGAGTGCAAAGGGAGCAGATTTCACCAAAAGCTTTCTAAACGACTGGTGCAGGGCCAGTTTCCCGAGCCTGCCAAGCAAGGGGGTGGAGAGCATCGTAGGGCACCTTACTAGTTCAGCAGTTGTGACCTATGTGGCAAGAAATCTTGGCATTGAAGACCTCACCATGAGCGGAGAATTCCCTGTTCCTGATGATGTGCTCCATTCTACATTCATGGCAGTGATTGGAGCTTTACAGGAGAGCAGTGGAGCAGAGCGAGCAGGCTTCTTTCTCAGGGTAAGAGACTTAGTGTGTTGTCATGTATACTCAATTACCGGCTGAGGAATTATTCTAATTAATAATTATTCTATTAAGCATTTTTCTTTTTACACCCCCCTTACACCTTCTTTCCTCTCTGTAGGATTTCCTGGTCACTCAGCTGTTAGGAAAGGACCTGTTTGATATGTGGACAGTGGTCAACCCAATGGGAATACTGGTGGAGGAGCTTACTAAGAGGAATGTTCCTTTGCCAGAGCCCCGCCTCATTAGATCTGCTGGAGCCAGTACTGTCTTGCCACTATACTTTGTTGGTTTGTATAGGTATGTATGTTGCTGTTGATGCAGGTAAATTAAAAGTCTTAATGGTTGTATGTAATCATTGTGTGTGTGTGTAACCTTTTTGTCTCTTCGACTATGTATTTTTTCAGTGATAAGAAGCTTCTGGCACAAGGTCCAGGGGAGACTTTGTTGGCAGCCGAGGAGGAAGCAGCACGTGTGGCTCTCCGAAAAATCTATGGGTTCAGTGAGAATCGTAGACCATTCGACTTCTCTCCACAGCAGCAGCATCAGCAACCATTATTTCAGTCAATCAGCAGCAATTAGTGATGTAACAATTCTCACACTGCTACGTCACATCATTTATAAAGGTGTTGTTGAACAGATGTCTTTGTATATAATATATTTACCATTGGATTTATTTGGTATGCTTATGTTCAATAAAAATTATGTACACACCATAAATCTTTGGAAAATGACTGTTAATGTACAAGGTGCGGATTGTCCAGACTATTTGTGAGCATGAAACAATTTCTCTCAAAGCCAAAGGGTGCAGAAATTTAACTTATGAAAGTTGAAACTGATCTAGAAGAAGTTAGGATTGGAATATGAGGGGTATACATTAAGGGTATCTTCTTTGGCACAAAATGAATGGTAAGGGTGGATTTTTGCAGTTAGTGTAGTTTACTGTCATATGCATTAAAAGTACAGTTGTACAGTCATCCATAAGTGGTTATGTGAGTACTCAAGCCTTTGAGCTGTGAGTGATTACAAAGGCTACCTTTGATCTGCTCTCTCAATTCAATTCCTATGTGAGAAAGTATAAAAATGTTGTTATGATGTATAAATTTAAATTGACAAAAAAATGTAGGGGGCATTAGTGACCCAAACAATGCTGACTTAAAATTCCCAACTAACGAAACTGACTGTAATGTAATTCCTTTAAAGCATAGGCAAACTCGTCTTCAAATCCACCCTGAACAAATATACACACCACAAATTAAGTAAGCAAAATATAAATTCTAACCTGTCTCGTGTAATGACAATAACAACACGCGTGGTGACGCCGTTGTGTTAAAGACGGGTAATGTGCCTGCAATGCTGGAAACACCGTTTGTGCCACCCAACGACGGTCTAGAAACTGCAGCGTTTTTCAAGTAAAAGGTTATTCCACTCAATCACCAACGACTTAATTTTGAAGGTTTATTAACAACCAAATACTACAGTATACTTTACTACTTTCTTTACATTTTTAAAGGGTTATTTCACCCAAATACAAAAAAATATTGCCCGATTTGTAATAATACGTGTAATTACCTCATTTTAAAGTAACATTCATAAGATATTTAATTTACAATTACTTGATCTCAACTAGATATGTTTACAGTTTGAGAGATGGAAGGCACATATAAATAATGACTTTAGCAATTCAAATTTCCATGCATTTCTCACACAAAGTCTTGGTCAAGTTGTAAAGATTGCATACTGAGCAATGCATGCATAATATCAGAGCAACATTAATGCTACGCACGTCCTCTTAATTGCAATAACGTTAACAGATGCAGTCAAATAACAAGACTGGAATAAATGCGTTATAATGTATTTATGACAAGGTATCCATAGAATTCCGTTATACGTACTATAACGGGGTTTAAACGAATGCGGAAGTAGGGGGCGATAAAGCTCTAGTTCCGTTAGACAACGTGATCCAACGCCTCAAACTCCTTGTTCTTGGCGAAGCGAGGCCGCCGAGATAACAGAGCGACCTGCCTTTTCCCTCCGTAGAGCAGGTCGGCAACCGTTTAAAAGGCGCAGCCTTTGTTTAAGTCCTAGGTGACCCCTTTCTATCCCGTTTTTCTTTCCCCGTTGTATTTTGAGAACGATGGCGGCGAGTGCAAAACGAAAACAAGATGAGAAACACCTGAAGATGCTGAGAGAAATGACGAGTTTGGCTCCCAACAGAAGGTGCTTTGACTGCGACCAGCGCGGCCCGACCTATGCCAACATGACTGTGGGCTCCTTCGTGTGCACCTCCTGTTCTGGCATCCTGTAAGTATTAAGTTGCCGGGTGACCTTCGCTTAGACATGGCGCACACAACGTAACGTCTCGGTGTACTTCACATACATTGTAACGATGGATCCAAGCCAGTTAGCTAACAACCGCTAGCTTACGTTAGATAGTCACCCGGTAGTGTCATCATCAGTGTGAGTTTAGAGGCTTTGACATGGTCCTGATGTGCTGTGTTGGGCGGGGTACTTGTGCTAATGCTGGGCACAGTAAGCTAGCAAACTACCTGGGGTAACTCCAGCTTCCAGAGTTATCCAGTGAACCTCTTTGGCACTTGTAAGCTAGGACTTTAAATAGACGAGAATAGTACGAATAGTTTTTCGCAACTTTTGCAAGCAACGTTTGAAATATGTCTAGCTGAATTAGTTGTGGTATTGCACCTCCTCTCCTCCAATATGGACACACGGATACATGCAGGGGCGCCTCTAGAAATGTTGGGCCCCGTGGAATAATACAGTACCACACAAGTCTATACATAACCTTTTCCAACAATGGAGGACATCCAACAACTCTTTTTTATCTGCTCGGTTTGTGGCTGATAAAAGATGCCAACCTTCGTATGAGAATAGACTGTGGGCTTTTGCCTTAATTTCCATGGGATATTTAAGCTACCCTGACCATACTATACCATACCACTTTACCCAAAAGCTGTATGATATATTTTATATACGTAATATATTATATATCTAGGAAAAAATAACCGTCTCCAACTGTTCCAATTTCTGTACCCTTGGGGTACCAGAGTAATGGTACGGCACGATACGTCCAGTGACTCCCAGGTCACAGGGGAGCGTCACTTTTCAAACATGAAATTTGTGCCAATAAATGTTTATACATTTTTAATGTTACAAATAGACCCATTAAGCTAGGTGGCTATGAATAAGGCACCAATGAAGGTATGTGAATAGCCTACCTTTGTTTGTCCTCCAAAACATTTGTAACCAACTGTCTCCCTCTCCAGTTTTTGCTGCCACAATTTTATCTTTGGAAAAAAAAGAAAAATAGTTTTATATTCTCTATTGGTAGAAATAAAATTGTATATTGTATTTTTTATCCTGTAGCTATTTCTCATTGTATGTAGTAGAGCCTTTGTCATTTCAGTAATTCCTTCAAGGCTGTATTTCAGAACACGTGTTCTGCACTGACAATATACTATATCTTTTTTCTAATCTTTTACATTGTATTAATAGTAAAATGTTTTTCTCGAGAACCAGAAAACATACCAGAATGGCTTTCACTCTTTTAGTTGTTTGATTAAAACCTTTTGCACAAATTAACTCATGTTAATATTTTCCCACTGTCGACAGCACTATAAAAACCTATCCACGGCATTTAAGCTGAGTGTTTGACTTTGCATAGCGTTTGCCTGACTTACTGCTCTGCAGCTGTGTAACTAAGCATTTGTAGCTTGGGATTTGGGATTAGTGAAGCATTTAGCTTGTTCTTATTCAGCTTAAATGTCCTACCTCAATTCAGCTCTCAAATGCTGCATGTTAAAAAGGTTGCTGTGGATATTCAGTATGGATACTGGCCATATTGAGAGCAAAATCTATGCTGAAATCTAGTGTGGACAATTTAGTTTTTCTTTTCATGGGTTTCATGAAACATACAGTTATACATACATTCTCGAATAACTGTTTGTTTTACTGCACATATTGAATGACATGTTTTAATCTGCACATAATCACACTTCTCTGAAGACATTTTAAGATTACTCTTATTTCTCTTAACTGAATTAACATTTGGTTCACTGAAAAAACAATTCATGCTACCATACAGTACATTAATTGGCAAGTCACCAACATTACCTTGGTTTATCATAATTATTATGTTTACTCATCTTACTGTGACTGAAAACATTATAGTAGAGTAAATTGTCTATTAGCGGGAAACTAATCCTGTTCATCCTGTTCTGGCCACTCATTCATTCAGTCAGCATTGACCCTTCCTTCCTTTGTGCTTTATGGAAATCATCTTGTCATTCTTCATATGAGCTATGATTATTCTGAGTGATTGATTGATTGAGTGATTAATTAATTGAATGATTATTCTAATAATTTTGCACAGGAAAGTCATTTTGCTTAGAGAGCAATTATTTACTGCATACGCTGTAGTTTTATTGGTCAACAGAGACTGAACAGAACAGATGACTGGTATGACAAATTTAAAAACTGCCTGTCCCTGTCCTTTACACTTTGCTTAAGTTGCAGTTCATGTTTGACTAGGTTTAAGACCTTCATCTGTGCAAACACTTGTAACTGTTTTAACTTTGAAGGTTATTTACTGTAGCATTGGAAAGAATTAGATTGTGTTCTTCCTGATGGGCAAAGCTTGCCCTCCATTTCACTTGTAGTGGGTCTGCAGGGATTCCATCGTGAATGTCCCATCTGCTCACCCTGTTGAAGTCTGTTATGTGAGCTAATTGACTTATTTTATTGTTTTAGATCAAATTTCACTTTTGTTCTCACCTTTCTTTTATCAAGACAAAACATGTTCCAGCAGATAAGTGCAGGTTTGAATGAATTGATGTCTGTTAGATATGTGCAGGAAGCCTTGTGTGATTGTAGGCTCAGGAAGTGGTATGTCCTCACTGCTGCTACATCAGCAGCATGTGATGTTAGATGTGCAACAGGATGTGGCAGAGAGGTTATTGTCTGCTGCTCACTTTTAATTCTAGAGAGGCAAATATCTTGGATTTAAAAGAGTAGATCAATACACATTGCACATGTGTGGTGTATTCGTAGTTGCTACTGTTTTACAAAGCAGTGTTTTTGTTTTACAATTTCAATGTGGAAAGTGAAGCTAATATAAGATAATCCTTTTAATAGACCCACAATAAGGATCTTTACAGTGTCACAGTAGCAAAGACATTAAAGGTAAAGTTAAAAATAATAAACACGCATGTCTACTATAGATACAATATTGAAGATATTCGACAATTAAAATTGTAAAAATAGAAAATACCGATTGCATTAATTTAATATTTACTAGTGAAGATTAAATCCTTAACAGAACATTTGAAAGATGTGGACATTATAGTATTTTAAATGTTTAATTTATGCAGTAAGGGGTGATGACATGTCCGGGGATGGTGGCATGTGCAGGCCTACCTACCTCATAACTCACTTCTATCACCATAGTTGTGGTAGTTTAATGGGTGGAGTTGGAATCTGCTATGTAAACACATTCCTTATTAAGGTGGAGACCTTCCCAGGAGGTATACCACTTGCATTGTCTGTTTCTGGAGAATGGCCCATGGCAGGAAATAACCTCATTTGGCCTATCTGTCCCTGAGTAAGCAGGCCTGCAACTGTGAAAGCATGACAGAGGTGGCATTCATTTGACACCAAATGTTCACACACAACAAAAACATTTAAGACAAGTTGCAGACACACTACTTGAAACTTTGTGTTTGGGTTTCCTCTCTCCCTGGCATGAGATTTCTTAAAAAGGCATGTCGTAGTTGTTAAGCTGTGCATGTGTGACAAATTGCTGATGATTTTAATTTGGTCTAATGGCTGGTAAGATAGCGGAAATATATTTTTCTTTTGATAAAATGTGCTGAACATGATTGCTGAAGAGACTGCAAAAGACAGAGGACAATGTATGAACCTATAACAGCAAAATGAAAGCTGCTGCATAGCTTCTCCTCTCCTCTGAGACTTGACATTGCCAGTGTCTCTTTGCCTAACAGTATGGCCATCAACTGACTTTCCCTTGGCTTAGTTGGTCTGATGCACAATGGTAACTATTGTGCAATATCTGATGATGTCCTCTGATACACTATGCAATCCAGTAGGCATGTAAATGTCGACACAGCAACTAGAGTTATTTTAATCAAACTGTAAATAACTATTGTCTTAATGTATTTCTCCTCATCAATAAGTAACAGTTACATGTACACCAGTTTCTCAGTATGTTATGGTATGAACATTGTTATCATATAATTGTCTTACTGATATTGGGAACAAATGTAACTGAATGAAGAATGTTAGTGCCGCGGCCCCTCTGGTTCCCCCACTACAGAGAGAGAGAGAGAGGGAGATGCAGCAGAGAATCATAAATATGCTACAAAAGATAATTTATTCGTCACACCCTAGCTCCCTGCTACACCGGAGTCGTTTGTCCATTTGTAACATCTGATTTACAGACACGTGGTAACCCAGTCTGACCCACTTAATGTAAAACATACTTGTGCAAGGAAGGTAAGTGCACATATAGGATCAGTCTGATTGTGCTGCCGAGCATTTACAGTACATTTGCAATTATTTTAGCAATGCTTTAGGGCTTTTGTTATATCACTTTTATAATTATGTCGCTACTTTGGTTCTGCAGAATTATTTGGGGTTGTGTGGGTCTGTAGGACATTGCTAGCTTCAGTAACAGACTGGAATCCAGAACACAGCCATTGCTCACAGTTATATTATATACAAGAGTTGCCTCCTTTTGTAAGTTTGAGGATGATTTTTCACAGTTCAGAAATAATTTGTATTAAGTGAGAGAGGTAGTGGTTATGGTTTTAATGCACAATAAACTAACCCAAAGCTAAATAACAGTCTTAGCTGACCATAGTTGGACAACTGGATACTGAGATGCTGCATCATATATAAGCCTTAAGGGCTATGTCACTTTCTCTGTGTCTGACCTAGTTTCATCTTCATGAGGCAAAATCTGATCACTGACCTACTGTACTCAGAGTGCTGAAAAACACACCCAGAAGAAAGCAAAAACACAACATTCTAAATGCTGCATTATCTGGTGTTAATACACTACCAACTGGATGCAAATTGCCTTTAAGAATAGAACTAATTAAAACTGTAATACCTCGAATGTGCCAAAACACCACAATATGCAGCTATTGTACAATGTTTTAAATTGAAACTAAGAAAAAGACATAGATTGCTATTATTTATTGTGGTTGATTTGCTGCTCACATGGTGTATGGAGTAAGGGTTTCTTTATGTTTCATTAGAAATAATTATCAATGTGTGGTTTTTGTAACATTTTGTATAGTCAGCTGATCAGTGGGTGTAAAAAAAAATATATATATATATATAGAGGCTAGAGATGTGAACACGTTTTGATGAACACAGTGAATAATTTAGCAGTGTCGTCTAGTATTTCACTGCCTTTAGGATTTGACCCTGTATGTGTATGACATTGTTTGTAATTGTGACACTGGATACAATTTCCTAGAGTTGTCATGACTACCTTACAGAACTGAGCAACTAAACGTTGTATTTTATTATATGCAAGACACTACTTGGATATAGGTTAACATATGGAGTAAGCATTCATTCAATGTTGGCATATATTTAACTGCACAGTTTTGTTTTGATATAGTTTTTCCAGGTGAGTAGTTTAAGCACTTGCTACATGCAATGTAATGTAGAACCAGCTTGCTCTCTTTACTCTCTGTGCTAGTTAAGTCAGTAATATTATCTAATATGTTGCTAAACAGAACATTTTTCATCAAACATCAAAGCACTTCAATAGTGAATCGAGTATTAATGTCTTAAGATTGCAAGCTTGATTCCAGTCTATTTACAGACCACTTTACATAGAATTTAAAAGCAGAAAGGATGGATAAAATATTGGATCCCAGACCAAAACACCACATCCCCAGTCTTTAGTTACTTTAAGAGATGTTGGACGTTAATGAGGGCTATAGTGGTTGTATTGTCTATTTTCCTGCCACCTTAAATTTAAATACATGGAATTCCTATTGGGTTATAAGTCCTTTCAAAATATTCCTCAGTACACTTTAATAATGTAGCTGAAGAGGCATGTACATTGGTAAGATTTTATCAATACCACTGCCATCGTTGATTGTGGTTACTGGTCCCTAATGGTTCTGCAGGGTATACGTGAGGCTTTCCGCAGATGTTACTGTCAAAGTCAGTTTTTTTCTTTTGCAATTAACTCCTTTCGTCACCTTTTGTGGTCACTTTGAGTTAATAAAGTTAAAGTGTACTTCCAACAGGAAGTATTTGAATTTCCACAGGCGTAGATTACATGCTTGCGATTCTACAAACACCAGACAACATTGTTAAACGGAATTGATAAGCTGAGGCATATGATTTCAGTGGTTCTCCAAATTGAAACCTATTCTCACATTCAGCCAATTCAACCAACGTATGACTCAGTTAACGGTTAAACACGCTTTCTCTGCTAGTAAAATTGTCAGATATAATCCTATGTTGAACATTTAATCAACAATAAATTGTCTTTTATTTGATTCTAATGCCTGCAGTACTCAGCAATTTCACAGAGCCATGCAGCCATGCAGCCAAAGCATTCAGATGAATGCTAAATGCTTGAATAAGTTTTTACTTACTTCCAATAAAACATTTAGGCAAGCAGACTTGGATTGGCTCTTTTAGGCCATTACAGGTATTTTGAATTTGGGCCAACGCGTCATGAGCTGTGACCTGCTCAGGGAAATGAGCAGGGCTTGTAAGGGCTAATGTGTGGTCCTCCATAATGGAAGTTTCTATATTTAGGGAATCGCTTAGCCTTTTATTGCAACCTTAGTATTGACAACCTCAGTTCAGTCAGTAGCAGTTAGGAGAGTTTCACCCACTTCCATGATTCCTTTTCTTTTGTTGTAAGCTTTTCTCTCTGTCAATCCCCTTTATAAAATTGTCTTCCTCTCCCCAGTAGCGCACACCAGCAACTCAGATTCTTGCTAATTAAATGGCCATATCCTGAGAGGTGGCATCTGGAGTA
The DNA here is from genome assembly GCF_019176455.1 of Solea senegalensis. Lineage (NCBI taxonomy): Eukaryota > Metazoa > Chordata > Actinopteri > Pleuronectiformes > Soleidae > Solea > Solea senegalensis. Next base: position 16,967,918 of record NC_058028.1, on the reverse strand, counting down.
AGTCCAGATGAGGTTTTTGTTTAGTGTGTTGAAATGTATTTATTTATTTCTGCCTCCTCACCTACAGGCGAGGACTGAATCCACCCCACAGAGTCAAATCCATCTCCATGACAACCTTTACGCAACAAGAAATCGAGTTCCTACAGAAACATGGAAATGAGGTAAGGATGCCTATGATCCTATGATCTGCCATTTCACATTTGTTAATTAATATTAGGTTAAAATATCTCACTTTTTTCTTTTTTTTCCATATAGTTCAGCCTTGCATTATACTGTTACAATCCCACATTTATTATCCCATCTATTGTATTTTTAATTAACAATCTGAAAATAATACTCCTCAGAAATCTTGATAGAAATATAGCGAGTATGTACGAGTCATACCTCATTAGACAAATGTAAAACTTTGTCTTTTATTTAATAAAACATAGAACCCTATATAAAATTGACTAGAACTACGATCTGTGTGATTTATATATAGATAATGTTTTTAGATACTTAGATATTTTATGATATATAACACTGGTGTAATAGTGTTATTCTGTCTTTTCTTTGGAAATATGGAATAGTTTTAATGCATTAACCTTTTACACACTGACAGTAGTATGTCTGGGCTCAGAATCGGTCATAATTGAGTTTTGCAATTAAAAAGGAGAAGTGATCCAGTTGTGCTTTCTTGTAGAGCCATCTCATTAATTTTACTAATGCGTATCGCTTTTGAGGAGTGCAAAATCAGTTTGTCTCAAGTTCTAGCTCACTCACTTATCCATCATGACCGCCTAGAGAAGCAACACATGTTTGCATATCACACAGAAGAACCAAAGTGCATTATCATTCATAAACCATTTCTGGTAAACGCAGTATAAAATGGAGCGATGCCACCTTGGGAGTGCAGTCTATTAAAAGTTTTAGCAAAATAGCAAGGAGGCAGACATGCAGGAGACCCAAGGTTGACGCTGATAGATATATCCTTCATGCATGGTTGCTATAAATGTATTCGAGTTGCTTTGTGTCTTGTGACGGAGAGAATGAAAACAAATGTTGTGTTTGTTCATTACCAACTGGTGTTTCAAATGTAACTAATGATTAAACAAATTGAACTTGAATGTGCATGAGTATGTCCTTGTGCAACAAAGCCAGCTAATCAATTAACAGCGGAAGTGTATGCACAACAAAAGCACAGTTGTTTCATCTACAGTGCAGGTCGTTATATACTAATCGCATATATACAGTACATGAAAACTGTATATATGCAGGCTTTGCAAATACTGTAGGAATGCTATCCAACCTAAGGCCTACAATGACCCACTATCTTTTTACTCAACTATTTTCAGCCAGTGTTTTTAAAAAAGATACTTGGCAATTAAATGACATGCCATTTTGTGCATTTAAGTGATACAAATATTTAAAATAAATTGTCTTTTGGTCTCCAACTAATTGTAAAGCTCTGCACCGCAGGAATGTGTGCACATTGTTTTGAACCAAGAGTCCCATTCTTTTCCTGTTTGTTACAGGCATGTAAACAGACGTGGCTTGGCCTTTATGATGACAGAACCTCCTCAATACCAGACTTCAGAGAACCACAAAAAGTCAAGGAGTTCCTTCAAGACAAATACGAGAAGAAGCGATGGTAAGTTTTACAAGCTGGGAGTGCAGCAATACGAATGGTCCTTTGACTATGTGTGCTGTGTAGACAGGTTTTCTGTTCTTCTTCTCCCTGGCTTGGAATTTCTCACAGGCATCTCAAAGCAGTTAGCCTCAAGCACAGCACTGGATACCCTTCCTTAAATGTACACATTGTTGGATTATTACAGTGAACCTGCTATGTATACAGAGTTAGGTTAAGATTTGTTCTATTCTTACTAGATTAAGCATTGCTTTTATTGACACCATGCAACTTGGCTGCCAAAACTACTGAAAGCAGGGTTTTTGACAGGCCTAACCAACAAGTACCTGTCATATTGTGAGTTAGTCATCAACTGTAAATATTGTTTTTTGTAAAACTGTTGATTTATGCAATGAAAATTTTTTCACAAAGAACTGAGACCTTTAAGTGACACATGGAGTAGATATTCAGGAAATAATTTAGACTATGTAGCTATATACAACTGCCAATTTAATTACTTTAGGTTTAATGCTTTTTTTGTCTCTTGGTGTTAAGTCAGAAGTCTGACAAAAATGAGAGGGATGAGCAGTGCATGTCTGAACATGCTCCCATTTGCTGCAGACAGACATTCTCACTCACAAAGGCCTCTCTTCTGTAACCCAAAAATACACACAAAAAACACCAGTTGTGTTCTGTTGCATCACAGATTATAACAATTTCTTAATTCCATTAGCCAACAAATGTAAATGGTTTAAGAAGTTAAGTTGTAAGACACTGTTTTTTATATACTGTATATTAAGGTAGATGTGGTGTGTAGTTTTCTGTAATGTGTACAATGTGAACTTTTTCTAGGTTTGTCCCTCTTGAGCAAGCCAAGGCAGTGGCATCAGTCCATGCTTCCATCTCTGGCTCCTCAAACAGCAGCACCAGTAGCACCCCAGAGGTTAGACCACTTAAATCCCTGCTGGGGGAGTCAGCCCCCTCCATTCACCTCAACAAGAACACCCCGCCGAATCAGGTGAGATACATGTAGTGAAATAGTGTATAATTGACTTCTAACAATATTTTAAGGTGTGTTATTTGGTGGGCTATGACATTATAGTTTTCCAAAAGATAGCATTTTAGGGCTCCCAAAACGCTGGTTCCATGTGCATAACTTTGCTATGGGAAAACGATGATGTCATAGCACCACCTCTCTTTTGGTCTTGCATTCGGTCTCCGTTTCTGTGATTGTATAAATTGTAATGTACACTTGTGACTCTGTGGCAGTGTTACTGCACCAGCTACATCGTTTAGAGCCGGTCTGGGTGTTTTCTGTGTACAATTAAAGTTTTGTTTCCATGTGGATAAAGCCTAATCCATCTCTTGTGTTCACCAGTCTCCAGTGGTAAGCCGTGGACAAACCCATCAGCAACACCTCCATGAAAAGAAGTTTGACCTCCTCAGTGACTTGGGTGGAGACATCTTTGCTGCCCCGCACAATGTCAATGCAGCCACCACCTCCAGTTTTGCTAACTTTGCACATTTCAACAGCCACACAAGTAAGGAAATTAAGACTAACATGAATTTCTATCAAAAAACTGAGCAAACATTATGTGAAGCGAAATGTGTTCATATAGTGTTATTGTCCAGAGGTAAAATGGGTGTCCAGATAAACCATTTGTTTACTAAAAGTTCATCCGCACCTGAATTTTCAGTGCTCATCTGATGAGGAATCTTCTCAGAGCTACTATAGACAGACATCACCATGATGACTAATGTCTGTATCTTAGGGCTATTAGTGTTTCCTTGTCATGGACAGTAATGCCCTTTTATTTTAATTTAGAGCCACCATGACTCAATTTTAATGCAGTGACTGCATGTGCATCTCCACAAAGCAAACATTAGCACGGATGTGCAACTTGTATATATGGTCTGTGGTCCCATCAAGGAGTACAGACCTTTCATTGGAGAGGGTGAATGTCAGACTATCCTTCCCACATTTACAGCTGCTAACCTGAGTTATTGTTATTTTACACCACTCCATGATAATATCTCATATTTAGCACACAATCAGTTTTTATTTTGTTTTGCAATCTATCATCCATGTCTTTGCCTCTCATGTTTACAATTCCTTCATTATTAGCTCATCCATTGTATCCTTTCATTTTGTCTTTTGTTGATCTGTCTGCACTTCATCCTGACACCACCTCCAGCAGCACAGAATGCCAACGCAAATGCAGATTTTGCAAATTTTGATGCATTTGGGAGCACTTCTGGGTCATCAGGTGGTTTCTCCTCCGCACCCCAAGCCCCATTCCAACTCTCAAATACAGGTAGAGCAAGTTCTCTCCACAGGACAAACTACACTCATCCACATCACTTATTAAGATATTAGGTTTTTGAATTTGATTTTATTTTTTTATATATACGCAAACAAAACAAAACACCCTATTGAAATGCATCACATGGTCTTTTATGTTAGTTGTCAAGCCATCACTTTGTTCTGTGTTTTCACTGTTGAAATCCATTTCATGATCTGCTTTCCATATGTGCACTGACTGTTCATCCAGTGTTAAATTTTTAAAGGAACCTGTTTTATAACCAGAAAATTTAACTGAAGCAAGTTTGGTTCATACATTATGTAATGGAAAACAAACTTCTGTTGACTGGAGTTAAACAAATAACATTATGTTTACCGTCCATTGTATGTGCTGAAGGCAATGAGCTTAAGTAATGTGCTACAGAGAATATACATTATGTTTTTAAAGGCATTAACTCTTAAGTGCCACTTGTAGCATTTATCTATTGTTGTGGTTTGACTTTTGAAAGTCAATTTTTTTTCTAATGGGATAGGATATATAAAATTAAGCCACTTGTCTGAAAAATCAACATCAAACTTCTACTATATTTTGAATATGCAATAACATTGAAGCAATTGTTTTTTTAAGAGATGATAACCTAGTACATAAAGATCACTGTATAGTTATTAGATTCATGCAAATCATTTAAAATCAAAACTGCTCTGCCCTTCTCTTTGTGCTCTGTGCTTTTTCTTCCTCTCACGGTCCAATGACCATTGTCAATTCAGATTGTCTCATCTATACCTGTTCAGGGTGTTTTAGCCTTTTGTCTAATGTCAGTTGAGATTAAAGACCAGCCACCTGAGACTCTTAGGTGGGTAGCTGGTCATTTTAAAGGATGGACTGATTTGGGGGGGACTCAAATACATTCACACTAAAACCACCCAGCCCTGGTCTCAGGATGATGTCATGTACTACAGTGTCCTCTGCTGGTGATCTTTTTTGGTAACTTTCTTCACTTAAGCATGCCTGTTGCCTGATAGATAAACCTCCCTCTCTCTTGTGGCTTAGCAAAATAATCCTTGTCTCACAGACACCAACTGTGCTATCTGGCCTCAGCTGTTCATTCTGTCCCGTGTACTTAATTCTTTGCTTTAACAGCACATGAATTTCTTGGACTTCATGCTTTTTCTTTTCTTTATTTAATATTTTCTCTGGTTTTGTTGACATCATTTTATTTTCCCTCCACCCTGTCTTGCATGGTTTGTCCCTCCATTTCTCCGTCTCCCTCCCTCTTTGATTTTTGGCTGCCAGCGTTCACTGTACTTTCATCCAGCCGCAGTGTGGGTGAGTTTGCTGCTGCTCTGCCTCTCCAGGGTGCTCACAGTAAGTCTTTCTCTGGGCTTTTGTAACTTTCCCTTTTTCCACCTTCTCTAATCTGTAGTCTCCCAGATTCTTCTGAATATAATGTATGTGTGAGCATGGAGAACTTTTTGTTTTAGAAACTCTAAATGATGGCTCTAATGAGACTGGTTAAAAAGCTGAACAGCTTTTAATAATCAAACAAATGGAGGGACATAAGAGCAAAGTATAAAAGAAAACCAAGAGAACAAGGTAGAACATGGATGTTAATTATATTAAAATACTTCAACAACTTGAAGTCATGAGATCTACTTTATAAATGATGATAATTTGGATTATTTTGGTAAATTAAGTTGCCAAAAATTTGCTTTCTAGGATTTAAGCAGTCTTGACTATGCTGTGTTTTATGCATACACATTTGCATTTTTCTTTGTTTCGGTTTTCTCTATGAAAAAAATACAGTTTGTGATGGATGTGTCATAGATTTGTTTCCCTGGTAACAATTGTGTCTGGTAAAGTGACCGTCTATTCATCATTGTTTTGCTAGACTGATATTTGCAGTAACGTTCCATATTACTTAAAGATTTTTGTTTGTTTTTCTATTACTTTCTTGATCCACAGTAGGGTGATGAACTGAGTCATGAAAAGGGGCTGCTCTTTAAATCATATGCCTCATACACAAACAAATGCACATTTTATGCGGTCCATAGTACAGCGTTGTACAAAATTGTTGCTATCAATCCTATACAGATAATGCAGGGATCGCACCCCAAACTCCCATACTCCCCTGTTTCTTTGGTCCCTTTTTTATGATCTTAATGCTTCTTATATTACTCAATGAACATACAAGCCCCCCCTTTATGACTTCTAAATCTCTCTCTTTCATACAGGTAGCGCCTCAGGGGGACTAGCAAATACCAGTTTTGCAAATTTTGACACCTTCCCCAAATTTTGTAGTGCTGACTTTGGAGCCTTCAGTTCCTCCTCCCAGAGTAACTCCAAAGGAGCTGGTAGAGATGCTGTACAGAGTACTAGCATCCCTCCTGATAGATACGCCTCCCTGGCTGACCTGGATAACATGTTTAGCTCTGCCAAAACAGAGCAAGGTAAACTTCTCCTGCGTAGCCCGTTAAATAGGTCTCAAAATTAAGTGATAAACATTGAAGCAGCCTCAACTAAAAACAGTCTGTAATCAAATTTAGGTCCCAATAAGTCTTCTTCTCACTGCAGGAAAAAGCACCTCGATGTTACACTTTCTCCTGCGAAATTCCAATTCTTTGACATAAAAATTAGCATAGTCTTGATTGTATGTTGAGATGACCCTCTCCTGGGTTAATCATAACCAGTCTGTATCAGGACACATTCATACTTCAATTCCTTGCTTTTATATTACGGTCACAATTCCTGCATTCGGTAATGTGTGTATTGCACTGGGCTGGCACTAGTTTATTTTGCTCCTGCTGTGCTTGAACTGTGTCTCTGTGCTTCAAAATGAAGATTTCCTGATAATTTAACATTTATTCACCATTATTTTTATTAGGTTGCAAATGGCAGCTATCACGGGACCTTTTGCTTGTGTCTCTAATGTTACAAATTTCCTCCTGGATTAGCCGTGTTTAGGAACAATGATCCCAGCTCTGTTGTTATTTGCTTCTATTGCAGGAGGTATTCCAGGGGTGACAAGCTCAGCCACTGCAACTGGAGTGGGTGGTTTGCCTCAGAAACCCCCAGCAATGTCTTCTGGGGGGGATCGCTATGCTGCTTTAGCTGAGCTTGATACTGTGTTTAGTTCCTCAGCCCCTGCCACCAGTGTGTATAATACTGCCAGCACGTCACAAGGGTAAGACTATGCATACATTTTATTCAGTTTCACTTTCTGGTACGGATCTTCCTCGGGACAAAATGATTGTACAGATATGCCAAATACCAACCATTTAATTGCATAATGGCCGCCAATTGATTGAACAGGTGTGGGTAATCATCCAGACAGAAATAAGAATAAAAAAGGTTATTCAAATTCACTTGTAGGTATACTTCACTTATTTGAAAAGTTGTTTTGCATGTATATGCAAATGGAAGGTATTTGACATATCTGGGAAATCACATCCCTTTCATATAACATAATGAAGTTTTCTCTGGTTTTTAATTTTATCTACTGCCTTCCTGAGTGGGTTGATGTGTTGTTTTTGTTTCTCTGCAGGAGTGTGTTTGGCTCAGAGACTGGGGTGTCAAAAGCACAAACTCAGCAGGTTCTGCCTGGCATGGTTCAGGGTTTTGGAGGTGAGTGAATCCACAGGTTGTTTTCTGGTGGCTAATGATACGGTGATCTGTTTTAAGGAACACTAATGTTGAAGAGGCCATCGAGTAAATAAATGTAGTGTTCCAGAGAGCAGTGGACTGACAATGGACATCAATAGATCCTTCACAAGTCGATGTTTTTGTTTTTACATCATTGTTGTGTTTCAATCTGTGTACTGATATTTGGTGACTTGATGCGTCTCTCCATCAGCTCAGTCAACTAATCCATTTATGGCTCCTGGCATGGCCCCTACACCGCCTCCCACCAACCCATTCCAGAGTAATGGTAGAGCAGCATCTGTGGCAGCAGCAGCAGCAGCAGCAGCAGGTGAGCACTGTATGTGTGTGTGACTGTGTAGCACAGCTAGTTCACCACACACTAGCATTGGCAGTGTAAAATTGTGTTTGTTAGTTTGTAATGTAAGTGGTCTGTCTGATTTATTTTGCCATTCTGGACAGGCGTTAGGGTTCTTCATGGGCAGGTTTACCCTCCTACCTATGGTACGTTCCCTTGTGCACTCTGTGTCCCCTTTGCTGTGATGCACCTTTCTCTGGCAGTGCCTCATTTTTCCTGATGTAATGTATCAGGAAAAATGTTGGAATGGGTAATCGTAGTGTCATGATGCAAATGAAAAAAACAATAATAATACAATAAATATTTCACCATATAGGAGAATGGGTTAGCTTTAGTTTAAAATACGTGGGTCTACTAAAGGAGATCTCTATGCTGAACCTTTACCCGTGGAATAAAATGCTATGACTAATTGGACTTTATTTATATATAAATGTTTTTGTCCCCTTGAAAAATAATGAGGAATTTAAAAGGAGCTGCAGGCTAAGTAAAGTACAGTTGGACATAAATTCACTTTGGGTTTTGGATGATGTGGTCATTTTATTTTTTAGTAAGTGGGAGTAGAAATGTTTAATACTGATTTTATGCCACATCTCATAAACAATGCCTTACTCAACATCTTCCTCCCTGCCTTTTTAGAGACATCAATATATCTGACATTGACTGACTATCACATCACTTATCCTGTAATATTATTCAAGATCTGACACCATTCCAAAGGATTTTTTTTCTCCTTCTCATTTTGCCTTCTAAGGTCTTTAATCTCTCCCATTAAATCCATAATCACCTTTTACTGTTTTGAAACCGTTATCACTTCTGGCATGAAGTTAAGTGATTTTTTTTTATCTATTCCACTTCCTCATCAGTGACAACACTTCTTTTAGGTTGCATCTTACATAAAACTCAGAGGCCTGCTGCTGCTGGGGCCTGGTGGCTAATGGTGTAGCCTGGGCTTTGCCTGGGGCTGGTGGCTGTGGCTTGTGGCCTGGTGACAGAGTCTGGGCAGCTCAGCTTTGCTCTGCTGCTGCTCAGTTCAGCTGAACCAATCTCTCTGCTCTGTTTGTTACATTCTGACGTCTCACCATGAGATGTGACTTACTCTTATCCCCTGGACCTTTGCTAATAAGAGTAGTTAACTCCCAGTCATTCACTGTGGCATTGACTGTAGCACCTTTTTTTTACCAGATATTTAATTTCTTTCACTTTCAATCGGCTCCACAACCAACTTCTTTATTGTGGCATGTTGTCAACTATAGCCATGTGCAATCTTTGAGGTTACTCTAATCCTTCTTCACAACATACTAGTAGTTTTCTATTTTTGCCATCTACTGGACAGAAAGTGTAACAACATCAAATCACCTCTAAAAAAAACAGGTGAACAAATTGCAATAAGAATTTATTTCTAATCCCTGATGTGCTGTAGCATTATTTTTACTTTAATTCATTGTTGACTGCGTTGTAAAGCATGGTTACTGCAGTACAGTACCCCTGTACAAGCTGTTGATATGAGCCATGTTAATGGTTATGTTGTCGCTCTTTAGGTATTGCTTAATGTGATGAATTTGTATTAATTAAACTTGTTGCTCTCTTGCTATTTTGCAGCATCATTTGGGACAGGTTCCATGAGTATGCCTGCTGGATTTGGGAATCCTGCAGGCTTCAACCTTCCCACCAGCTTTAGTGGAACCTTCCAGCAACCCTTTCCAGGCCAGGCTCCTTATCCTCAGCCTCCTGCCTATCCCCAGCAACCTAATGGTATATATGTTTCAAGATCCGACATTTAGTCTGATTAGCATTAAATTCAGCCTTACATAAATTACAATGAAACCAATTAGTTGTTCTATTATACATTATTGACTATGTGCATGTCTTTTAGGTGGAGGATTTCCAGCCTTTGGCCAGACCAAGCCTGCTGTGATTCCTTTTGGTCAGGCAGTGGGCGGACCTATGGTTTCCAGTAACCCATTCCTGGTTAGTAACAAGGCTACATGTGGAATTAAGTTTAGAGTAATGTTAACTAGAGATCATTACTATTCCTCCTATTTAGCTTTGAATAAATCATTGACTACATTGTTTTCACTTTCAGTAAAAATAAAAAGCGATTGAGTAAAATATTGACATGATTTTTATTAATGTATTGCAGATTGTGGATTTGTAACTGTGTATTTGTTTCTCCTCTTTTCCTTCCAGGGTTCGGGTCCATCTGCACAGTATCCAGCAGGAGGCTCTTCAACAAATCCCTTCTTATAGCATTCCGTTCAATCAGCTGCACTACAGGGTCAACAACTGGCATGCTCGCACTCTTTTGTTTCAAAAAGTAGCTTTAAAATCACAATGTTTGTAAGACTTTGTTTTCTTTTTTTTATATTGAGTTTGTCAACAGTGGAATAAGGTGAATAAGTCCTGCTGACACTACCTAAGGCTACAAAACAAAGTGATGGTGTGTGCAGAGGTTGATCCCTCCTCTCCATTTCACCTGTGATCTGGCCTGGCTTTTACTGAGCCACAATGTATAATCAAACTGGCTGAAAACTTAAGTTATTGCAAATAGTATATTCCATTCATTATACTGCAATTCTGTACATTTTTCATTTAGGAAATTAGCTCTTTGTGCATATCAGTATTTGTATCTAATGCAAGATTAAGACAGAGACATTGCTTGGAAAATCCAATGGGTACTGCCAGTAACCATACTTGTAAAGAATCTGTTAATTTCTCACAAAACAATGCATATTCTATTGTTGAGACATAGAAGAGGAGGAATGATGCATCATGGAAAATTGACTCTTTTCTCTGCCATCCCCTACCTGACTGATGGAGGGCCCTCGTCACAGTGCTTCTCAATTGTAGTTAACCATATTCATATGTTGGTAACAAGAATGGAAGAGGAACTGAAAACCACTTGCTTTGGGTATAAAAAATTTAAGTTAATGTGTAAATATATACATTATATATATACAGTATATATATTAAAATGAATTTTAAGTAAGAAGTGACCAAATCATTAATTTTTATGGATCTATGGACATTTTGTATATTTGTTTTGTATAAAGAAAAGATCTGTATTCATGGCGTTGAGATCAGTAATTAATTATTTTTTGGTTTCAAATTGTTGTGCGGACACAGTGTGGACCTAAAGCCTAAAGTGATTATTGCAGCTTCCAATGCCCTTCAGGTCCTGTGTTTGTCAAAGCTTTACATTTTCATTTGTGTCCGGAGGAGTTTGAGTTTTGTGTCTTCGTGCTCTCCAAATGGTAAACAGCCCCCGGAGGGAAAAAAGGACAGCGATGAATGAGAAGTAGCTGGCATATATTGTGAACTGCAAAAGAGTTTAAAATGATGTTAAGTAGTTGTGTAAACACGTCTGCTGTATATTATCTGATCAGATTGCCCACCTGGGGAATGATGGCCAGGCCCAATCCTCCACTGTCAACCACGACAGAGGTGATGATGGTCTGTAGAGCCAGCGCTCCAAAGTTGTTTGTTCCAAACACAAGTGCATATCTTTCCATTGACAGATCTGCTGCAATCTGGTACCTGCATTAAAGATAATACGTTTTCCCCCAATCGTGATGAAATGTAAGCACAGTAAATAGTAATAAGGTCACATACTTACATGGCTATTGTTATCAGAAGCATGTACAGGGACTTGAAAATGGCGTAACTGATGTAGCAGACCCATATGTTGTTGATGAAGGTCATGAGGAAAAGTGCACCTGCCCCCAATCCAGAGAATCCACCCAGAGCCAGCTCTCCCCACTTCTCCCATCTCACTTCAGTGAAGCCTATACCATAGGCTGTAGCTGCACCTGCAAAAACACATCCATATAGTATTAGGATTATTGTAGTGGTATGACTAAATGAATGTGATACCTCAAAAGTTTGCCATTTGCTGAGATGTGTCAAAAATGCCCAGTGAATTCTATGTAATGGTCATAACAATGGGAGCATCATACATTATATGTTACTTATAAATGACTCCATTCCCACATGTATTCTACACTGAAAATTCATAATTCTTACTCATCAGGTTGGACACTGCTTCCACACCTCCGTTGTAGATGCTGAAGTTCTGTGAAGGCTCCACATGCTCCCACAGCACCTGCACAGTATATTACATGTTGCACTTACATGTTTCAGGGGCTGCATTTGATTATTTGCAGTTTGAAGTAAGAAAAGGCACAATTTGCTTTGCACTTGGTGTTTGTATGTTGGCTTTACAACTGACCTGTACATAGTTGATAGTCTGGTTATAGCCACAGGTGGCCATTGCCCACCACACTGACCAGTAAAGCAGTTGTCTGGAGGAATAGCACTGGCGGAAATCGTTCCACAGCTGAAGGAGAACTTTGGTGCAGCTTTCTGCGCCATCTGACTCAACAAAGTCCACAGCCTGAGGACCAGTTTCTCTCTGTTCGCTCACAGCTTCCCCTCTTTCTCTGCTGTTGTCCACCTCTTCACCTCTCATTCCTTCCAGGGATATTGTTGATATGCGTGCATGTTTTGTCCCATCTGCGCTGCTTCTTCTTCCCTCTGTTGCTGTGTTCTGTCCAGGACGCCTGCGATGAAAGAACATGCTCTGCTGTGGCATTGGCAGGAGGCAAGAATCAAGGAGAGCGATGGTGGTGAGAACCAGAGTCAACACCAAGATGTTGTCGTAGGACAACAGGTTGAAGCTGACAAGAAGCTGGCCCAGAACAGAGCCCACTGTGTACCCTAGGAGCTGGACACTGCGGCAGAAAGATGTGGCCTTCCTGTATCTCTTCTGATCTACCACACTACAATAAAAGACAGTCATAAGGTCAGAATTAATTCAACTCTCATGTACGGGTGTCATGTGCTTTGGACCTTCAGTACCTGACCTGTAGATGTAGGAAAAGTAGGCCACTTCACTGGCTGTCACTGCGCCATAGAAGAACTCCATGGCCTGCATGGCTGGTACACTCTTAGTCCACAGCAGCATTGCTGTGTTGATGAAGAGCACGACACACTGGAACACCACCACCGGCTTGTACCGCAGCCAGTCCGTCAGCAAGAACACCGGCACTAGTGCAGATAGATAGGAGTATGTCCACACTGGGAAAATTTGATTATTAACCTGGTGGAGAAACATAAGCATGATTGAATGTTAATAAACAAGAAAAAGACAGAAACCGTGCTGCTTTATGATAAGATTTTACATTCCTGACTGGAGCTTTACCACCAGTTCTAAACTGTTTATATTAAATTGCATGTTACTCTGAGTGTGTGTGATCCACTTTATTATTCAGGCAACATAAATAATATGCCAAACATATCTGAAAGAACACTGGTGTTTGCACATGACAGTGACAAAATGACATGAGTAAATGGATGTTTCAAAATGTGACCTTTGGACTTCACCTGTTATTTAGCTTGTGCTGAAGTCAAGTGTTTAGCTTTGCTCAAGTTGTACCTGCTCTGTTGTCAGATTCTTGTCTGGCCCAGTCAAGTATGGGAAGAGGAAAGGTTCCAGAGGTCTGACTGTGCTGAAGAATCCATAGATGCACAGCAAAGTGGTGGGGAACCTCCAGTCTGACCTCCATCTTTTCACAGTCTCCATCTTCTGCCAGATTCACTTTCAGGCGTGTGAATGTGATCCTTGGAGTGTTACTCCTTTATATTTGTTGGAAACACCCACAGAAGTGTGAAGTGTCGAGCTCAGTTTGTCAATCAACAACTCGGTCAAAGGGCACAACCTTGGTGACGGCTCAGCTCACGCCATAAAGGCAATCAGTACCAGGACCTTATCTCCAAGTCAAAGTAATTAATAATTATGTGTGCTATGTTGTGCTTTATGACTGCTATTTTAATTATAGTGTTGATAAGTCATGTAGATAATACGAAAGACAATCATCTCTTCATCAGCCGATACGGTGCTCAGGTTCCTGCTAACACAGCACTGTCCAGGCAGGACAGAGACATTCATCGGAGCTCATGTTCACATTGGACTCACGTTCCTTGACGTCTCTCTGCCCTGATTATTAACACAGCCAATATGGATCTCTTGAATCAAAAAAGAACCCCAGAATGAGGCAGGTTTTAATCATCCTCAATACTGTCAGTCATGACAAGGATCCATACACGTCCAGTCTGCATGCAATGGCTCATATATACCACCAGGTGTCACTCAAAGTGTAGTGTTTGTTATTCAGCAGAGCACATTCGTGATCCACAAGTAGTGTCAAGATACAACTAAGCTTAAACTACTGAAGTTTATATCAGCGCTGTACCCTAATGTTAATATATATATATATATATATATATATATATATATATATATATATATATATATATATATATATATATATATATATATATATATATATATATATATATATATATATATATATATATATATATATATATGTACATACACATATATACATACACATATATATATAAATACAAGGAATGTCTGGTTGCCTGGTAATAAGATAAGTGTCCAATGTGTTGCTTGACAGGCATCAAGCTTGGCAGTGCCGACTTTAACGTCGTTTGGGTGAGAAATGCAAGCGATATTGGTATAAATGCAAGAGATACATCACTAGAAGAGCTGCTTCCACCCCCTCGCACACAGTGCTGACTGAATTATTTCAATCTGTCATTGTAATTATTATTATTAGTGCACCACAAATACACACACACAAAAAACCCAGGCACATATAGTAGAATGGGTAGTGCATTAGTTAGAGGTAAAGGTATTTCTCGGTTTATTCACTGTTGTAGATTATCTTAGAAGAAAAGTGATGGATGAAATAAAGAGAGAAACTGGCACAATGAAATCATGTGTCATTTCTGATCTAAAACCAGCCCTTTTTGTGTGAACATTGCTCTGCAGAAAGATCTTCTCTACAGTCCCTCGTAGGAGTTGAGAGACTTATTTCAAGCTTTGTGCACTGCTGTTCTTCTGTCCACAAAGAGTTGCTAATTAGAAAGAAAGTCAGTCAAACTGCATAATAATAGTTTGCTTGGATGAATTCTACAGTGAACTCATTATAATGGTGATGAGAAGCATAGTCTTGCTGAGGAACTCTGCACCTGCCGCTACAGCTGAGAACAACCGTAATGCCAGCTCTCGTCACATGGCCCCAGTCACCTTTGTGCGGCTCACAGAGAAAGCTGCTGCCACACCTGGCCCATCAAAGAGAAAAATTAAGCAATTAATCTGTCATTCCACCGGTTATCAGCTCCACTGTGATTGATCCATTCGTTAATCATCACAACAGCAATACCTTCCTTGAATGTTGGTAGAAGTCTCTAAAAAAACATGCACATGTTTTGCTGGACTCCACAGCACCTGCCGTTTATGATGAACTGCATTCACTCTGCTCCAAGAATCAGCAATAATCAGACAACCCATTACCTTCTAACTCTATCTCCTTAATAGAAGCAATTACTCTTCTTCCTCCCAAGCTGAGCCTTGCTGAATGTTAGCCAACAGGATAATGGCGCTGCTATTCCCTTTCAAAATCAATACACATTTTCCATTTAACCAGGTGTAACTAAGACTGGCATGCTGTTTTCTTTGTCTATATATAGGTGTTGTTCTTCTTTTTCTCCCCTGTGTTTAATAAACTCTTGGTTCCAGTTCTCAATTAGTTGAAAGTCAAATACTCGGAGAGTGTTATTCTGTGAGATTAGAGTTCAAAAGCAACTTTCACTCTTTGATTAAATGTGCATTATTCTGCTTTTTCTTGTCTTTTAGTTTAAATGGCTTGTCCTGCTCCCATGAAAATGTATTGCGTTGTAACAGCAATGACACTTCAGAATGAAAAAGCGTATCAATTCATCCAATGAATGACCATCAAGGAAACATGTGGTCGCTATGTTTACATCGTTGAATCATGTGGCAACTGGGGTCCTGTGATGCCTGCAGTGTGGTCATGATGATCACGTATGATACATCATAAAAAATTAACTGTGTGTGTGCTTTTGCTCCAGTGAAATGTATTTATTTAAAAATATTATTATATTATATTATATTATATTATATTATATTAAATTAAATAAAATCTACAAAAATCTATGTGCTCAGTGGAGCTGTGACCTGTGCCAAGAAGTAGAGCCAAATCTCAGGAAGAGTCGATGAATCCCTGAGGTCTTGCCAAAGCAGAGGGTTCGCAAAGACCACAGTTTCATAGTTGCTGCCCCAGCCAGAGCTGCAATTATGCTATATTGTCTGTGCTTCTGAACCAGCTCCATCCTTATCCATCACTGGCTCCTCAAACCTGTGAACTCCCAGCGGCCCCTCCTGTTGGGACTGCCAAGTGCACAGCTGTAGCCTTTTTCCCCTTGAGGCATCCAGAAGATGGGGAAAAAAAGAAGCTTTAATCACTATCCCGAGCGATAGCACTGGTGTGAATGTAGTTCACTCCTGTTGATTAAAATTCATGCATCATGAGCTCTTAATGCAGTGCAGGTCTTTCATAAATCTACTGGCATTCATAATAACTGTGCTGCTAAAGCAGATTAAATGTGACTTCAGACATAAAATACTACATAAATTTTGTATTTACTGTGCATTCAGGCACGTAAAGCCCTTCCTGTGAGGGAGTCGGGCACTTGTTGGCGCTGATTTTGGCATTAAAATACGCTATAACCAAGAGCATTGGCACTGTCCAGGTAACTATAGCTCTCCAATCATTCTCTACTGGAAGTAAAATTTACATTTTTAACTTTAAATCTCCAGTACTTCCTTGATCGTGTATAAGATTTGGCAGTTGTTGTATATTTTTATGGATCTCGTATTGTGTGTTTTATTGGTTGTATATTCCCTTTTTATTGCTTTTTAGTTGTACATTGTTTCATATCCTGTCTACTTTATGTATTTGTGCAATGTGCAGCACTTTGGTCAACTTTGTGGTTTTTAAATGTGCTATAGGAATACATTTGGACTGGATTAAAGGAGGCCACCTCTGTGTAAGTCTCTATGGCACAGCTGACCAGCTGATGCAACAAAACAGTTGTAAAGAGATTAGATATCTTTCTATCAGTGATTCATATCATGGTGTATTAATGATTTAAACACTCTACTTTACTTTATATGCAGCAGTAGAGCCTATTAAACCACTTGTGATATAAAGTGTTAAAATAAGAAGTAGGATATTTTATTGATGTGACACACATACCCTGAATTGTGATGTACTAATTAGGTTGTTTTCATTTGAAGTCTCATCAATGACATGCTTACCCAAACTTAAAAAGCTGTGTCAGATATGTGCACCAATAAAAAAGTAAATGCATTGTAAATGGATGGCTGTAGACCTCATTTTTTACAGTCCAGTCTGACCACTTGGACTTTCCTTCTCAGGTACTGAGTTTGCATAATGCTATCAGTAATAAACTGCCATAATCTTTATGAGCTGTATGTGTCTTATTGTCACAGAGTCGATTGGGAAATGGAAGGATGGCAAAATAAAAGGAAACAAATGTCAATATACAAGCCTTACAATCTCTCATAGATTATATTAGACATAAGACACAAGGTAATGTAATAGAGAGAATTAAACACTGATTCAATTTTCCTGCATTTAAGTATAATGGGGATTTCTTTGGAAATTATATAAGGTGTAAACGCCACTTATATATTTACATCTGTTTAACTGCTTGTTAGTAGTAGCCAATCACAGGCCACGTGGCTTGTAAACAGGGTCAAGCCAACCTGCTAAAGGGGGGAATGTGGCATGGTTGTTGGTGCTAGACTGGCTGGTCTAAGTGAAACTGCTGATCTACTCTGGGATTTTCTAATCTATGATTTTCAGACAATGTTTGAAAATAGGAAATAACCAGCGCGTGGCAGTTTACTGGGAGAAAAATGCCTTGTTGATGATGCCATTCTAGCCCCTTCGCGGTGGTGATCTATTGTACATAATACAGATATAAGCAGGCATTGGTTTTGTTAAGGACTTTAGATACATATTAGATTACATACTTTGTACATTATAAACTTACTCACAGATCAAACTGCAACTCTCTCTCTCAAGCAAAACGGCTTCAAATGCTTCCAGCATTCCAGCGCTGATTCGTTTCCCTAACACGCATGCGTGAATACACAGCGCTTCTGTCGCCATGGCAACTCTTTGTTGACAGGTGACACGAGGACGGTTGGGAAGGAAATTAAAAGATGAAACTGAAGCGGTTCCTTCTCCGATATTATCCCCCAGGTAATACACTCACTCTGCGTCATTTTTGCGACGTCACTTTTCATTCTAATGGGACTCGTTTGTATGGGAATGTTTTTAACTCTTTGTCCTGCGTTTACTGTCTTACTGTTTTCACTCAGGTATAATCCTTGAATATGAGAAAGGAGGATATCTAAGGACCAAATCCATCGACCTTTTGGATTTAACTCCAAAGTGCGTGAGTTGTATTAGGGTAATATTAACAATTCACTTTTATCAACAGCATTAATGTGACCCACTAACCAACTCATAACCAACATAACCAGTTGTAAATATTTTTCTTAGGCTCTTATATTTTATATTATTTATGTTTTATTATAAAAGCCAAATTGCAGCCTGTAGACAGACAGGACATGTATCATGTTTTGGTGATCTTCATATTGTTTATGTGAACATACTGTTACTGATACACACAAACCCAAAGACATCAGCCCACTGTTGTGGCTGCTCTAACTGCTGTGAGGGTAATTCTTAAAGTTGTACAGTAGTTCATTTACATCATTTACCATGTATGTCTAATGTTTTATATTATATTATTTTTTTTATACATTTTATTGGTAGCCTACTTTAATTCTACTTTATATCCCATAAAAAGATCTATGGTAAAAGGCTTGATTGAATCCCATGCCTATATTAATAGGTCTACAGTATGCCTTTTGACTTAGTATGTGCTTAAATCATCACAACATTCTATTTTTTCATCATCATTATCATTATTATTGGTAATATTTTCAGCTACTTGTAGCCCATAGCGGCTCAAAACTGTAAATCTTGCATTTTCCCACCATGCAGGACAAATCCAGACGAGCTGGTGGCAGAGATCAGACGATCAGAGGCTCTGATCACAGAGTCCCGGGCTGATCAGGTCAAACAGCTGATCATTCGACTTCAGGAGAAACAGGGTCAGCAGGACCACCACAAATTCTGTTTCTTCAAGGTCAGACGAGTGATTCAATGCAGTTATCTGCCATCTAGACACTATTAAATTGTATAGTGGTACCAGTACCACATCAGTACCAACATTTTTGACACATCTACATTTGCTCTAATTCAGTGACTACAACTATTTTTGGATGGAACTGTTCTTCATTCCACACAGGGGCATATTTAGCATGATGACATTTGGGGCTTTATCAATATCTATATCACAGTAGCTTGTGGAGTTTTGCTCTTTATTGTTGTTGGGAAATGTACAGTAATATCTCTGAGGAGGCAATGATAAGATAACGAGCGCAGTAATAACAATAGGTGCTTAAAACACAACAGCTAATTTATGAAGCTAAATCCTGCGGAGAATCAGTTTTCTTTTTACTCAATGAAGAAAGAAAGTAGCTGCACCACTGCTGGACCAATTATATCATACCCAGATTAATATATATGGACATTTCATGGGTAATCCTAAATTAAAATCTATCTTCCTATCTTTTTTTTTGCAGGAACTTAAGGCACACATACTGCCACTGACAAATGTTGCCTTTGACAAATCAGGATCAAGGTAGGTTTATGTGCAGCACTTAAAGGAATACTTCACCGCTTTGCATTTCGCTTTGTATTACTAGAATAGCTGTAGTATTTTAGAAAAATTCTGCTTCCCAACCTGAGTTTCCCCTGAGTCAAGAAATATCTTCATTCTTTTCTTTGTTACATGTCCACCAGTGACACTTGTTCCTGTTAGCGTAACTGGGAATGAGGTTCTACGAGTGGGTCTAAAAAGTTTCAAGCCTCAGACCAAGTGTCACTGGTGGACATGTAACAAAAAAAAAGAATGAAAATATTTCTTGAATCAGGGGAAACTGAGGTTTGGAAGCCCCTATTCTAGTAATACAAAGCTAAATGCAAAGCGGTGAAGTATTCCTTTGAAAGAGTTCAGGCAGACACAGTTGCCGTGTTTCTGATTAGGCCTCTCTCTCCCTCTGCAGGTTTATAACTGGCAGCTATGACAGGACGTGTAGAGTCTGGGACACGGCCTCACGCACAGAGCTGCACGCACTAGAGGGACACAGAAATGTGGTGTACGCCATCGCGTTCAACAACCCCTATGGGTAAAGCTTCAGCAGAACCTTTAATGACACGTTAGGACTCTGTCACTCTGTTTGACACTGAACTATTTGGACACGCAAGCGAGCATTTAAACCTCACGGTTTACTCTCTCTCTCCTTTTTTATTCGACAGAGATAAAATTGCCACCGGCTCTTTTGATAAGACCTGCAAACTATGGTGTGCGGAGACGGGCAAATGTTTTTACACCTTTCGTGGACACGCGGCAGAGATAGTATGTATAACTGTGTTACAGGTTTTTATTTTAGCTTGACTGAGCGTTTGAATTGCACTGTGACATTTGGGTGTTATGTTCCGTGCCGTCGGAGAAATAAATAAGTTGCTGCCAAATATTTTGGCTTTAGATTCCATCGCTAGTAACTGTAAAAGAGAGTTTTGTGTTGTGTAGGTGTGCCTGGCATTCAACCCCCAGAGTACACTGGTAGCTACAGGCAGTATGGACGCCACTGCCAAGCTGTGGGATGTGGAGACTGGAGAGGAGGTGGCCACTCTCACTGTGAGTTTTTTAATAGCTTCTTATTTGCCAGTGCCTCTCATGTTCACTCTCCTGGTATCAGGGTTCACGTCCATTCATTATGGAGACAGTGATTACTTCTTAATGTAATTATTACAAATTGCCAGTGTCTTTACCACTTCATACAGTGCAGAGTATACAGCCACGGTCTTATGGGGAATGTCAATGTAAGACTCATAATAACTCACTTCAGGATGTGGAGACAACTCTTCTCAGCTTTGTCTTTTAGCACTTCACACCAAGTGGAGAGTCACTTAGTGCAGAATCTAAAGCGTGTATTCATTTATATTTATTTCACGCCTGTATGTTTATTGTCCCGGCAGCCTTCAATGGAGGGGGGCTTAAGTGTGTCCATCCATCCATCTGTGATTGTATTCTCTTGCAGTGTAGAACATGAAAATACATTTGGATTCGTCTTCTTTCGGCTGCTTTCCCTTTGTGATGTGCATATCCATCTATCATGGGGCACAGGCGGAGAAGGAAGTGAGATCATGTGGGGTAATGTCCTCTCTTGCTATCCAGGGCCACACTGCAGAGGTCCTGTCCGTGTGCTTTAACACGGTTGGAAATCAACTCGTCACTGGCTCCTTTGACCACACGGTGGCCATATGGGACGTTGCCTCAGGAAGGTGAGACGGCATCACTGTTTATACTGCATGTATAAAGCGTAATACTTTACATTCCTTCTCTTCTCAGACGTGTTCACACATTGATCGGCCACAGTGGAGAAATCAGCAATGTCCAGTTTAACTGGGACTGTTCCCTCATCGTCACGGGCTCCATGGACAAAACCTGCAAGGTAAACTATTGTCTGCCCGGAGACACAAAAGCAAACCTAGATGTGACCAGGTTATATCAGTTTCCACAGGGTGGAATAGTGGCTAGCATTGTTGCCTTGCAGCAAAAAGACACAGGGCTTTGCGGCGTGGGTGTTCTCTGGGTTCTCCGGTTTCCTCCCCCAGTCCAAAAACATTACGAAGTGAATTGGACACAATAAATTGACTTTGAACGTGAGAGTGGATTGTTGTTCATCGCTGTGTATTTGTCCTGTGATGGACCAGCGATCTGTCCAGGCTGTAACAACGTCTTTTCCCCCCATGTCAGCAGTGGCCCTGCGACCCTCGTGGGGGATGAAGCGGTAGACGATGAATTAACCTATTGCCATAGATAGTTGTGTGACATGGATGTCTCCTCTTCTCGTTCATATTCAGTCTCCTCCGTTTCCTGTCTCTTCCTACTTCTTGTCTCCAAGGTTGCATCATTTATAGAGAGAGAGGGAGAGAGAGAGGGAGGGAGAGAGAGAGAGAGAGAAAGAAAGAGAGAGAGAGAGGGAAAAAAAAACTGAAATCCTAATTCTTTAATTATGCCAAGATGAGTCATGTTCACATGAAAGAATTATCCACCTCACCGCCTTTCTCTCGGGGGCATATGGTTAAAATAAAGTCCTCTATAAGACAGCTACCAGTATCAGTATCAGAACATGCAAGCACATTTTTCTTATGAGACTATGTGTGTGTCTATATTGACGTGTGTGTCTACAGTACGTTTGTTCCAGTTTTGTGCTCGTGTGATTCTTGCTAGAATGCAGGAATGAGTGCTATTCTGTCACTTAATTGTTATGAATATGCATTTGCAGCTGTGGGAGGCCGCCACTGGCAAATGTGTGGCCACGCTTGTTGGGCACAAAGAAGAGGTGCTGGATGTGTGTTTTGATTTAAGCGGTCAGCTCATTGCCACTGCCTCCGCTGATGGTGAGACTTTTCGGATTTTTCCTTTTTTCTTATTTGTTTGCTTCCCTGTGTGAAAATCAACCCTGCGTGTATTTGAACTACCTGCACTTGTCTCTGTCAGGCACAGCACGAGTGTTTAGTGCAGTGACACGTGAATGCCTCATCGTCCTAGTTGGCCATGATGGAGAGATCTCTAAGGTAAATATCACTGGACTGAAAGTGGATATTCACCCATATTCTGTGAGAATTTGATTTAAATCTAACCACACGTCCTCAAAACAACGTTCTACTTTTCCATCACTTGTGTGTGCGTGTGTGTGTTTAACGCCGCATAGATTTTGTTGTGTAATGGCAGTGATTTGACCCATTTACTGTTTACGAGGACACAGAGTGTGTTTTCCTGCAAGTTGATGCTCAGAGGCTTTCTGCGTATGAGCGGCTGAGGAGCTATCGCTGTTTACTGTAGCACATCAGGCCGTTAGTAATAAATAGGCTGGATCAGGGATGATTCCGGGGGATTATGACACTAATCTCTCTTTAACAGGACACACTCTCCCTCCCCTTCCTGCTTCTTAACCACAAGCATGTTTATTTTTCCACTGGTCTTTTCCTCTTTTTCACTTCTTGCCGTTTATCTGCCTCTCATCCCCACCCCTGGGCCCTAATTGAATTTTTCCTCTTCATATGTTGCATTGCTGTCTTTTGCTTTTTTGAACTGAGGTTAAAGCAAAGACTGCGTTTTTCCTTGGATATGTTATCAAATGTTATGTCCCATTTAATTTTATGTTGTATACTATCACATTATATGTTAGAGTATTAGGGCCACAAAAAAAACCAGAATGAATTCAGTTCATTCATTTATTGTAACTTTTGCAGTGTGACTCCATCCATCCATAATATATAGAAAATGAGGGTGGTTTTGGTGTTTGTTATGGAAGCTATATGTTATAGCTTTAATTGTGTTTGTTTAAACATTTTCCCTGGTATGTTTCAGTACGTCAGTCTGTTTTCTCCTTTGCTTTTTTGATCTTCCACTCATCTCGTCTATGTCAGCATCTTCCCTCTTCATTTCCTGACTGGATTTTTGGTTTAGAATTTTAATAAAAGCTTACTTTATTTTCATGGCCATCTAGAGCCAGCTTTATTTAATCATCCTTGTCCTCACTGTGGGGATATGAAAGCAGGGATGAAACGATAAACCCAAGCTCTAACACAATCAGCTTCAGCCATGATTCCCATACATAATACTCACTGGTGTGTCACCTGTGTCTTTAAACCCATGCATTACTGAAAGTGGAATGACAATTTGTGGAAATAATGCTGCAGCTCCCCATAATTTTGTAATTTGGGCCATTTTCTGACATTATCTCTGACTCAGCACTCTCTCTGGCCGCTCTTGTATCACACCTCTGAATAAGACTTTATCACTTCTCACTATAACTGTCTTGGTAGGTCTGTTTCAGCCCTCAGGGCAGCAGGGTCCTGACTGCCAGCTCAGACAAGACGGCTCGCCTGTGGGACGTTCAGTCTGGAGTCTGCCTACAAGTCCTGGCGGGGCACACTGACGAGATCTTCTCCTGCGCCTTCAACTACGAGGGTGACACCATCATTACTGGTACATATGCTCCTTCTCTTATTTATGCTCGTTTTAGTCCACCATGTTTAGCGATTCCTCTCACTTTAAGAAATCACTGTCATTTAATGTTAAATTCCTTAGTTCATGTTACATTTGGGTGGTTAAATGAATCTGATGCTCGATCACGTCGTCCTGTACAAACCATCTGTTTGCATTTGTGCTTTCCTGCAGGCAGCAAGGATAACACATGCCGGATCTGGTACTGACTCTTGACCTAGCCAAGGTTTCACACCGACAAAGATGTACCCACCATGAATCTGTCTGTGTATTTAAAAAAAAAGGAAAGGTTATTTCAACATTAGTCTTTCTGTAGTCTTACTGAGTTTGTTTGATGCTTCACTGGATCCGTATTAACCATATAGTGTGTCACACAGGATGCAACTCTGGTCATGAAGCATTGGCCTCATTAGTTTGGATGAACATATTTGGCTTTGATATGTACGCTGTTTAGATGATAATCACACACAATTTTTGGGAATTTACACTCATACAGAATTTTTGTCAACACTGTACAA
Source organism: Solea senegalensis (assembly GCF_019176455.1). Classification (NCBI taxonomy): domain Eukaryota; kingdom Metazoa; phylum Chordata; class Actinopteri; order Pleuronectiformes; family Soleidae; genus Solea; species Solea senegalensis. The sequence goes on along the minus strand of NC_058028.1, from coordinate 16,943,363 downwards.
CATGTACAGTTACAGTATGAATGGTATGAAAGCCATTAAAGGTTATTTTGGTCCTAACCGATCATTGATTTCCATGTTTCATGAGCACATTAACAGTTTTGTTTCTACTGCGATTGTCGACCACTTTCTCCTCCACATGAGCCGACACCCTGGACAGATCGCCAGTCCATCACAAGGACAACAACACACAGCTACGAACAAACATTCACACCTACGGGCTAGTTAGAGGGTTCAATTAACCTCTGTTTGTTTATGGACTGAGGGAGGAAATCAGAGTACCTGGAGAAAACCCTCGCCCACACGGGGAGAACATGCAAACTCCAGGTTGAAAGGTCCTCGTTCGGATCGGGTCGCCAACCCGGCCCCTTTTTACTTCAAGGCAACAGTGTAGTCACTATGCCACCCTGTGGCCCTGTAAATTTAACATAAGCAAGGTAAAATACCATGGTGAATTTTTGCTGGCTGGTTTCAACACTGGGGTAAACCAGGCCAGAAAATGTAGAAAAATGTGCTAATGACCTGTGTTAATGCCATCCATCCATCTTCTACCACTTTATCCTCCACATGAGGGTCCCATCTCAGCTGACACAGGGTGATAGGTGGGGGCACACCCTGGACAAGTCGCCAGTCCATCACAGGGACACAGAGACAAACAACCATCCACTCTCACACTCACACCTAATCCACATATTGCATGTTTTTGGAGTGTGGGAGGAAGCCGGAGAACCTGGAGAAAACCCACGCTCACACAGGGAGAACATGCAAACTCCATGCAGAAAGGCCTTTGTTCCGACCGGGTCGCGAACCCGGGTCTTCTTGCTGCAAAGGCAAAAGCGTTCTGTGTTAATTACCCTTCCTGGTAACTGTTGAGGAACGATCCAAGGGCGCTCTTATTTCACATCACACAAATTTATTGATGTCAAAAGATAAATACATTCAGTTCTACCTTGACGTATTTTACAGTTGATTTGTGTGCTTTCCCACACTACACTACAATACCACTAAGTAGAGAGAGAGAGAGGGAGAACCAGACCAAAATTCACATACAAACATTACAAACCTTACTCTGTCTTTCTCACACACAGTAGTAAAAGCTAAAGGGAGCAGCTCCACTTGTGCAACAGTTCCAAATCTACAGTATGTACAGTACTGCTATCCAAAAATAAACAGTTCTCAACTAACATGAACAAGATGAACATCCTCGGAGCTGAAAGTCAACGTCCACTGACCACAACAAAGAACGTTAAGCAAAATGTGCAGTGAGAAGAAAGTGAGCGTCTGCTCTGACATTTCAACTGCCTCCATTTTTACAACAGAAGGTTTGAGCGTGGGTGGAGCAGTGGGGAGAACTGAACCTGATCTTCAATCTTCTGTTGTTGTTGTTTTTGTTGCTTCATGTGTGTTCATTAGCAATAAATACAGTAATTAGCACATCGTCTGGGTCGTGAGAAAATGTAAATATATTTATATACATATTTATATGTTCTGGAGCAGTTAAAACCTGCTGACTATAATCTTAGGAAGGCCAGTTTATTCCTGATAGGAACAACTAACCTGTACACCCACAGTTTGTCACGCTACAAGTGAATCTGAGAACAAAACCATGCTTTTTTTTTTTTTTTAAAGGGAGATTGGTCCATTTATGGCTGTGGACAGACAGCACAGAGCAGTGTGAACATCTCAAACACGCTGATCACATTGTGCTTTCAGCTTGCAGCTGGCGACGCTTGGTGTGATGACACAGGGGAAGTCAAACACTTAGTAACATGTCAGCAGTGCAAGTGGATGAGTTTTTGTTTGCAGCATGGGGACGCTTGTCTGGCCTACAGCGTCTCCAAGAGCCAATCAAATAAGCCGGACAGAGACCTGCCCTCATCTTCCTCTTTCTTTTGTAGCTGACAGAACTGGACCACTGTGCCGAACAGGTCCGCGACCCGCCACCCTTTCTGAGACATGAGATGGACCACTCTCTGGAACTGAGACAACACACGATTAATATTTTCCCCATTGAAATTACAGCTGCGTGACAAAATAAAGGTTGGCTGTAATGCTGGACTCACACGGAGGCGTCAACTGAAATGTTTTCATTGACTTTGTACGGAGAACTATCGAGCCAAACTGACTTGTGGGTCCATAGTCAAGGTTGCATCCTCCAAGTGTGCAGCCGAAAAGGTGTCAGCTGCACATTTGAAGGAGACGGAAGTCAGACCAATTCTCCTTCTTCTTCTCCGAATAAACTCCGGCAGGCTGCACACCGAGAGATTAAATGCTGCCCTCCACTGTTTGAAGTCCGGAAGTCACAGTTCATCCTGACTGCTGAGTTAACCACTAATAGTAGTATTCTTTAGTTAGTGATTTGTTTCAGTCAGTACCAGGTTTCATTTCTTTTTGATGGATATTATTGTATGTAATAGTAGATGCTGACAAGGCATCAGCGCTGAAGTCTGCGTGTGATGCATCTCAGGCTGAGAGACAACCATGGACAAATCATTTTCTCTCTTCATTCCAAAAACAAATGTTACTAACCTGGAATATGAATATCTCCACACAGATTTCAGATTTGTCAAATAAACCTTGTTAAGGTTCTTCTTCTTGCAAATCTTTAAACCACAAATGTGAATTCTTCAGAACTTACTGATCTAATTATATCTTCTTTTTGAATTGTTATTATTTTAGAGATGCACAAAGATATGCATTTGTGCTGTGTGGTTCTTGATGTTGAAAGGTGCATTGTCACGTCTTTTATTGCTCTGCCGCTGGTGCGTAAGGAATTCTGGGATATGGTCGGCCGTGAAGGATACACCAGAAGTAACCTTCACGGACGGACAATGATCCCTGTGACAATTGGGACATCCCACGACGCGGTGCTGTGATGCACTACGACAACAACTGGACGACAAACGCACACTTGCAGCAGTAGTTGAACAAATGCTCAACTTCCCTAGCATCAGCTCAAACCCCCAGCCAATGAAATCAAATGGAGCTCTGGGAAGAGGTTGTTTTCTCAGTGACTTGATGTTTTTTGTCAGACAAATTGCACCCAACATCACATGATCATCACTTTAACAACATTAGCATCTCCTGTTAACCTCCGCAGCTGCCCACTGTCAATGACCATCATGATATTCTGGATTTATTTTGATTTTATGGCTTTAGAATTGTCAAAAAATCTTTAGTGAGTGAGTGCTTCTGCCTCTTAGTTTCCAAGACAACTTTCACTTTCAATATTCAACCATTTAGGAATTACAGTACTGAGAAGCTGACGTCACAAACGTGCTGGTCAATCTTGTCTGTGATTCCATTCCGCGGCAGTCCTGAGGGCTACTGTAATGACAAGTATTTTTTTTTATCTAGGAGTTACGGTGATGAGAAGTACGCATGCCAAATTCTGTCGGCGACAAAATGCACACCTGTGAGTCCAGCATAAGGCAAATCTAAATAGACAATACAAATTGAACTGAAGTGACATATTCTGACTACTGGGTGGCAAACAAAGGTAAAAATTAGAAATGAGCAGCAACAAGAACGTGGTCAATAGAGGTCTACTTTCAACTTTCTCCATTTACCTTTGCAGCCCTCTTCTCTTTGGACTTCATGAAGCACAGCGCAGGAAGGCCCAGCTCGGAGGCAGCGATCCACTGCAGGGCCAACCTCAGCTCAGGGTCCACACTGCCGGGCTCCAGGTCACAGTTTACCACCAACAGCTCTCTAAGTTTTCCGCCGCCGCCACCGACTGCCTTCCTCCCTGAGCTGCACTCTGAAAGATCAAAAGGTAACAGGTAACATACTGAACCAGGTAGCTAACATCAAAAGTCCACCTGTCAAAACAGAGACTTCACAAGCTCAGTGTTGCTTTGGGACGCTCTTCATTGGATTCTAGGTCAATAAAAAAGTAAAAGTGTTTGGTGAGAAACTTCAGATTTCTTTTATTAAGAAAGATTCATGGCCATCTTTAATTCATAGAGCACATACAGTACATTTCAGGGATTAATCACACAAACCCAGTCCTGTACCGCAAGTCACTCAAGAGCTCCTAAAGACTAGAAGGAAGTTGAAGCCAAACTAATAAAGAATTGGCAAGTTGATAACATTGAGACGACATGAGAATCCATCACTGCACTTACCAAACACACTCTCTTTGGTTCCTGCCAGATGGCCTTTCTCTGTCTCCTCACTGTGAAGAGGAATCGAAAATCCAGCAGGAAGTTACGGTCACATACAAAAACACTTCACGCAATATTTCAACACTTTATGACATGAGCCTTCCTTTCTGTTCAGGGGTTACTCTAGATGAGAAATTTGACAATACTTTCAGGTCTGATATAAAGCTGCTGACAAGAGCTGGTTTGTCCTGATCTCTGCGTAAAGACTGGAAAAGACTAATCTGCCTGTAAAGTAAGACGTTGTGGTGTTCGTGTCAGACAGTTTGGACAGCTATCAATAAATAAAGTTATCTGGCAAAAGAAAGAAAGAAAATGCAAAGTAATATAAGTCGAAACTGACTACGTCACATCTAAATCACCTAGACAGGTTGGTTAGTGACAGGTATGACAGTTAATTTATCTGTTCAATCCACTGATTGTTTTTTTATTTGTAGTGTGACAGCCATCAGATTTTTTTCCCTTTTGAAATAAACGTACAGCATATAGAGAATTAGAAGATTAAAGGAATTGCAGTAGACCGCAGAGGTATCCATGCGTCTTAAACAGAACTAATATTTTCTGTTGGGATATCAGAAAATGTGTAATTGACTGTAATATGATGTCATGTAAGTATTAATGCCTTCGGACTACTGTGCTCAGTGAGAGAACATGTGAAGAACCAATATACTCTCTGTCATATACAACTACAACGGTTGATTATGATCATCAGGGACAACAGAGACAAACTATCTTCGCAAGCCGAAAGCCACATCACACGTCACTGCCCGTGACAGTTACCTGATTAATGTGCTCTGAGTGGGGACATCAGAAAACGTATCCAGGTCTGCGAGACCTAGGCTGGATGCGCTGCTTGTGCCGGTCCTATAATCCAATAAAAAAACAAGAGGCGTCATTTGCATGTTCTCTAAAGACACAGACATGGTTGCCGACTTGTGAAGAGAACAATAACCAGGCGCAGCGATGCAGATCATGTTGTTCGTTAGCTGGTGATTAACATATAAATAGCAGCTGCAGCAGAATCGGGTGCTCGGGGTGGAAGAGCCGGTGATTTTTGCCTGGCAGCGAGGCTGTTTAAGTATGACAATGAGGAGAGTTGGAGGCAGTTTAGGAAGTGTAGGGTGGACACAGGCAGAGCCAGCAGCCAGGCCCTCACGTCACCACATGGATCAGGGATGAGGTGGGCTTTAAGTAAGCAGGTAGATGGAAAGGTTGCAAGGGGCAGCAAGTGTTGTAGACGGCAACTCTTGCATTTAATTAAGCAATAAGCTGGTATTTCCTATCGCTGCCACACTGGACATATAGAGCCCCATAGTTCCCCCTTGTCCTTGTTAAGCTACATGTCAACACCTACAAAACAAAAAAACAAGTTAAAGCTGTAACTTTTGGTGTTTTTGTTGTTGTTGATGTTACTATTGTGTCTCTGTTTGGTCTACGTGAACAGAAATCGTTTAACATTATTTATATACTGCATCCTTGTCAAGCAATACTATCAGACAAGTTGTAGTATACACCAGCAGTGCAGCAGTGGTAGAATTCACTTCTAAAACATGGGCACTTCTTTCTGTTTTCATTCACATGAGAACATGTTGGCAGCCATCTCACTTCACTAGCATAATGGTGCGGTTTGCTCCGTCTGTCTTGGCCTAAAAAGAAAAATCACTTCCTTTATGCACCACAGGAATGTCGTTGGGCGATATGAGATCTAAGCGGCGTTATACTGAGAAACACAGAACAAACAATGACTACATTCATTGCCGGCAACATTCAAACGACTTACGCTTGGAATGTAACAGACATTTATTTAAATGTTACGCACTAGAGTTTTAAACATGCAAGATAAAAGGCCGACAATAATATTTGGTCTGACGTTATTATTAAAGAAAAGAGAAAGAAGGTACGTTTGTTTAAAATAGCGAGCACAAAGCAGTGACTCCACACTATTTGGTGAAGGTTAGTTTACTAGGTAAATCAAATGAAAATTGAATGAAGCAGACAATGGTGCAGCAAATGTTCTGGACAAGAGGGCTCTTGAAGCGAGTGAGTATGGCCCTGCTCCTCTGCAGCCCGCCTCTGCAGGTGCATGGGGGTGCAGGCAAAGTCTGGCCCTCTATGTGAGCTATGGAGAGGGATCAGTGGAGTGACACCTTTGCCATACACTGCTTTAGCAGGAGTGGTTATTGCAGCAGGGAATACATTGGCATTAGCAAAGAGGAGCACAAATGTCAGTAGCGATGGGCCAATGAGAGTGCGGTGAGCGTGGTAGTGGCAGTGTTTGTAGCAGTATCAAGGCTAGATGTTTACTGACCCCTCACTTAGCTGGATAAAACTACTGGTCTCCTCATGGGGGTCATCCTCAGGAGTTATATGGGACCAGCTCCCCATGCTCTCTTCACTGCTAGCACTCATAGAACGCTTGTCCCTCTTCACTACTGCAGCCACTGCCCCAGCTGGCTTGTCCCTCTCACTGCTGGGGAAAGCAAACCGCAAGATGGTGGGATTGACCCATAGATTGTATGTGCACAGTGTCAGATAATTGCTTGACTTTTAAAAATGTTGTTTTAATAATCATCCTCAGAAAATGTAACTTAGTTCAAAATAAAATACATGACACAAATGATGGGCCTTTGGAATCTGAAATAGCTGCACTATGTAAAAAGAAAGCAAATTAATTTCAATTATCTTTAATGCAATAGTAAACCTGCAATCTCCAGAGCCACTGCTTAATTTCCGTTGTTTTTTTTCTTCAGGAAACTGATTAAATTAATTTATAATCAGATGACTATGCCATCCTCAACAATTCCAGAGGGAAATCAGGTGATATTGACTAGTTGAGTGATTGAGTTCCAAGGGACAAAGATGCACACCACTTGTTTCTGGATTACATTTATTGCTAAAAGTGCAGGGAATAGAAAGGAGTGAGTCTTGCAAATGTCCTGAGGCTTGGGAATCTTATACCTCTCATTCACTATTGTGCAAGTATTCCCCAATTCCCCTTTTTTCTTAAACTTTCACACTGCCCTCTTTTGCACATTAGCAACTCTTTTCACAAATATTTTCAGAGGGTTCATTTGATTTAAGTGACATGCACCATGCTCTGAGATTTCTACAATTATCTTTAGCCCCAGAATATCCATTTTAAATGTCTTCTGGCAGACCCAAACATTTTGCTTTAGTTGTGTAATTACAATATAGATTCCAGTACATGCCCCACAGTAGCTAAATCATAGAATTAAAAGCTACAATAGATTAGTTGTTCCCTGTAAATACATACTATGTGTGCTTGCCACTAAAATAGCTTTAGTGTGACTGGAGAGTTGCAGGGCCTAGAATTCATTTGTTTATCTTAAAAACTATCCATGTCATCCTTCATTTTTTTTCTCTTATTGTGGTCAGATTAGTTTGGGCACCCCATGGCAAAGCAGAAGGGAGTTGGGCTTGTAACAGGATGGTTGCCGGTTCGAATCCCTGCCAGATCAAGGGCTGGGGTACCCTTGACAATGGTTAATTGGACACTCTAAATTGACCCCAACCACAGGGGGCATAAAAAATGTATTTTTGAATGAGGAGTCTGATTCTCACAAATAACTGAGCACTGTAATACCTGCTGCCATTGGCTGCATCTCTTGTTGTATGCTTGGGGGCGGACGTATCTTGGGGGATTTCCTGTGGTCTTCCATTAGGCCTTTCATGGTTTAAAAGATCCTCCTCCTCCTTCTGATCTCCCTCAATGTGTATCAGTGGTACGTCTCTGGGGCCCCTCATGTGTGTTGTGCTGATGTCGCAACTCCCAGATCCTACTCCAATACCACTTTGCTCCTGGCTGGACCTACTGCGACTACAACTTAGATGAGATTGTTTGAACCCCCTCCTCCTTTCACCAACAGGTAGTGGGTGTGACCCACACATGCCCCCAGCTACATCTTGCTGGCTCCCAAGTGCAGACTTGCCAATATCTACTATGTCAGCTGCCAGACGATTGGCAAAATGTTGCACATGAGGCTGGTATTCACCTGCAGCCTCCACTTCAATACTGTCCTCTGCATCAGCTATGATCTTGTTCTTTCTCATCAAAGACTCAATGGAGCTGGTCCAGGTCTCATGAATGAGCATATCAGTAATCTGGTCAGTCCTACCCCTTTTATAGAGGCAGGAGTCTGACTTACACAGTCCCATGGCTGACACCGAGTTAGCGGGGTAGATATTTAGCGTGTCACCATGCACGTTTCGTGCAAATCCATCAAAAGAGTTGGCTTTAATGGGAGAGTTGACTGTCAGCCGTGAGTCGGAGGAGCGCCGGTCTGGAACAGAAGACTGTCGTATGCAGAATGGTGTCCGTGGAGAAGGGGGAAACAGGCTGTTGCTCCATTCCTTAGTCTTGGCTATGCCATACTCTTTATTTTCCTTATCCATGTCCTGAAGCATAAACCTGTAGAACTCCTCTGTGATGCTCTCTGTGCTGGACTGTTTGGAAAGACAGGATGAGGTCCTGACATTAAGGTGACCATTTTTCTTTGATGCAGCCTGTTGCACAGCTGCAGCTAGAATGTTGCTAGCATTTTTCCCTGCATAGTAGTCCAACAGAAGGTCAAAACCCCTGCCCTCAGTCTCCATCTGGTTTACCATGAATCGTGAGAACTCATCAGTGATGCTCTCACAACTGGATTGCTTAGAGATTGAGCTACCACGACTCAGGTTCTGACCTAACCGACTGCCGGGTCCCAGTGTGTTGGGAGTGCCTGAGGGGTCTGCATCTTCTTCTGGAATGCTCTCGTAACTAGATGCCTTCCCACGACTCCATCTTTCACACTGCAACCTGCTGCGTGGCTGGCCTGTTTTAGAAGTATCTACCACATTAAGCTCAGGGCAGTTCATGATCCTGGCTGTGACTTCTGAGGCAAAAAGGGCAAATGGGTCCTGTGGTTCGTCAGGATTGACCGACTCGTCCACCACCCGGTTTACAAGCCGCTCCATCAGCTCTGGTTGCTCCTCTGTTTTCTTCTTGATCTCACTGAGGCGTGGTGCCCGATGTTTCTTGGAGGCAGCATTGTTGTTCTGAGCCTCTTTTCTCCTGAGCACTGTGCGGCAGGCTGGAATTAAATACGTTTCTGGCCCTTCAGTGGATTCCCCTTTGAGGGCACAGAACCACGGTTGTTTACCAGTGGAGTTCTCCAGGCAGATGGCTGCTAGCTCTGTGGCCATTGACACCACTGTAGCAGCCAAATCGTCTGCATAGCAGGTGATAGGTGTCCTAGATTCTGAGTCCATTCTAAAAGACAGCAGAGAACTGCAAGAGTTGAGGGAAGACTGGGGTGTGAATGAGCCCTGTCTGTTGTCACTTCCTGTGATCAGGCGTCCCCTTCTCTCTGTGTTGTGAACTGGGATTTCGCTCAAGGGTTCTCTGATGGCACCACTGCCCTGCTGGATCTGCTGGTGGTCAGAGAATCCCCTGGTCACCAAGGACGTGGATTTTGATTGACTTTGTCTGCATGATGGCTGCTGCCGTTGCTCTTTACCATATGCTATAGAGGAAGTTCCAGTGAGATCACTTTCCTCAAGCATATATTTCTCCTTCAGTCCAGGAACCATGGTTAGTTTATCTGTGCTCTGCAGTGTACCACTGTGGCTGTCACTCTTACTGGGCTGGCTATGGTCAACTAAGTACTGCAATTGACGGAACTGATCCTTATTCTCTTTTGTCGTTGCAGAATCCAGAGAGCAATTACTATCCTCTTGAGTCTCAAATGAGCCTTGGTCACATTTAGAGATGTGACTGATTTTCTTCTGTGTGAGATAAAGAATATCAAAAAGCAAATTGTTAACACTGTCCTGCAGACAGACCTGGAGGCTAAGTGCATCTTTTCCAGTCCCCTCCAGTTCTTTCTTCTTTTGTGCTTTCTCTAAAGCATGCTTAAATAGACCGTCTGCAACTTCATTTATTAAGTCATCCACCTCTCTTTCATCCGTGCAAGATTTTTTGGGGCAAGTAATGCCATCTACTATCTTGTTATGTGTGGCCTCCAGCAGGTGAGCTACACTCTTATAGCCTTGTGGCTGAGTCAGCACTTCTGCTGCTTCCTTGTGTAGGACCTCAGCGATGTTGGCACGAAATGCTTCAACACTGATGCCCTCTGCCACACTGCAGTGCAGTGTAAAGGCTGCTGAGGCTTCAGCAGCAGACATCAGACATCGAGGTGCTGTGAAGACTTCAGTAGAATGTGCGTCACAATCGGCACTCACTCCTGGATCCACTTGTATATCCACAGCAGCTACAGCACCAGCTACCTGAGCCATGCCACACATGGCTGAGGAGAGGGAGAAGTCACCTCTTTCCTCTGGGTCTTGGGCCTCTTCCTCCTCTGTTTCCTCCTCTGAAGCGGAGTCCATGGCAAGCTGTTCTGTCAGTTGTGGGGTGGTAATGGTGCCAATGACACTGGCAGCACAGGCCAAAGCCATCTCCACATGTTTGGATGTAGAGGTGTGGGGAATGTAAGTGTGTGCTCCATTCTCTGACATCTCTCTGGGTTTGGCCGTGGTATCCTGGTGGGGCACGTGAGGCAACTGAGTCTCTGGCCATTCTGCAGTGCCATCTGAAATGTCTGGGCTTTGAACTATAACAATCTTGGGGAGTTCAAAAGAGCAGGCGCGTTGCTGGAAACGATCTTTGGTCTGTGAGGAACCAGTGAAGTTGGCTGGGCGACTTGCAAGGGACACACTAACAGCAGCCTCAGAGACAAAGGAGGTCTCATCTTGAGAGAGGCGTATGAAGGCGTCTTGCAGTACTGATTCAGCCAAATTGGTGGCATAGTGACCAGCTGATTCCTTAGTATGGAGGCTTGCAAGGTGATGGCCTTCACCTTTCACCTCAACCTCCCTGGACTGATGATGGGCCAGCTGCCCCCTCTGACATGCAAGTCCGACACAGTGTTTCTGAGCAACCTCCACCAAAGTCTCTGCCGGGTCACCACTCTCTGGCTCTGTGAAAAGAAAAGAAGACAAAATGAAAAATGTTTACTCTGATTAGAAAGTAGCTCCATCACTTTCCGAAGGAGGAGCAGAAAGAGATTATTACTCTGTTTTACACATCACTGAGCTTGGTTATGTCTTGTTTGTCCCATTCAATTTCCCCTTGGACAAAATTTCAGATAATTATTTTCATCAAACACATCATTCATCACTCGTGCGAAACAGTGGCAATAAATTAATACTGTACTTCTCACACATTACACAGTCGCAGTCACCAGTGTAGTAGGGTGACCTTCACTTCCACTGCTGTTACCATTTGACAGGCTAAGACCTAACCGATGGTGTCAAGGTCCAGAGAGTGGTACACAATGGATTTGGATATGTGTTCCTGTTAAATGTAGCATTAAAAATGAATCCTCTACTTTTTCACAAAAACACTGAGGGTATTCAGGAGGCCCTTGTGTTTACATGATGTGCAGATGTGGAAGGAACTCTTTGGAATTAAACCGTTAAGCCCTGTATTACTGTACAGTGGGTCACAAAAAGTTTAGATAATATCCATTAGGATAATGTGCTAAATTAATACAGGGACACATTTGCAAGTGAAATCTTTCCCTGTTACTGTTATTGACATAAAATCTATGACAATCTTCTTGACTATCCAACAACACTTTAAGGAGCCAGAACACCATAAAAAGGTTGTACTCTTTGGTTGTGAAATTAGACAGATTAAATGCCACCTCAACAAATGGACAGGAAGTTTTGCTAGAGAAAAAGCACTTTTCTAAGATAAGATATTCAATAATTCAGTAGATCACAAATATTGAAAAACCCATTTCAGAAATCCCCAAAAGAGTTTTAAACAAAGCCTCAAAGGTAATGACAGATAATGAGCCTCACCATTCCTGAATCCATCATCCTCGCTGTCATCTCCGAGGTGTTCTGAAGCGGTCATGAAGTCTTCTTCTATGGATGAGATGGAGCGATTGGTATCATCTTCAACCCGCTGCCCAGTCGCTCGGCCCTGCTGATGCTGTTGCTCTTTTCCCCACTGCAAGCCGATCAGGAACTTGTTGATCTCAAAGATGATGCCTCCCGGCTGGGTGGATCGTCTCTGCCCCGAACACTGAACCAGACACACGCCTGTGCTTCTCTGCTGTCTGCCCTGAATAGAACACGCACAGATACCCATTACCCATGCTCCCACAGAGACACATATACATCCTGTTCAACTACTTGTAAAGGCAAATCACAGTAACTTAATGTTTTTAGACCTGTAGACATGTGCCAAAGTTCAATCCAAGCATTAGAATGGAAAGACAAAGGAGATCTAAGAGACCCTGAGTGTGGCATGGTAGGTGGTGCTTGACAGGTTGAGTATTTCATAAACTACTGATCTGCAGGGATTTTCACACACACAACCATCTCTTTGCAGAAAATGGTCCGCAAATGAGGAAATATCCAGTGAGAGGCAGTTCCCTCACTGAACCTGGCTGTGTATTGATTCCAAGTGAAGTGAACTTTCTCCATACTTCATATTCTATTCTGAAGGTATTATTTCCTGTAAAAGTGCTCCTATGCTACAGAAGGAGAGATGCACGTTTAGAAGAGGACAGACTAGCTACAATTAATGAACTGCAGTCTGTGGAGTTTTCCCAGTGCAAAAGGTTCAGATCTAATCACAAAATGTCAAAACGTAAGGACCAGCTGGCAACGTCTGCCTCATACTCTCGGCCACTTAATTCAAAGGCTAAAAATGGTTGCAATGATTTGAACACATCAGTGCAAACTCACCTGAGGGGGTAAGTGTGGGTGTGTTTGACGGGCGTCTGTAGCTTCTAGGCCACCGTACAGTAGGATCTCGTTTTCTGTCGGCTGGTGGACTGCAAGTAGTTCAACCAGCTTTGGCAGATCTGGTGAAACCGACGCCAGTTTCTGTAGGAGACATGCCAAGCAGACAAAATGCTAGAACAAAAACAAAAAAGCTTTCTTCACATGGAAATATTGCGTCTCTGAGCCGCTGACACAGTGAAACATAATTATAAAATCCTTCCCGTGAGAAATCTTGAGTCACGCGGAATGAAAATTGATCATAATCTAGCCGCACAAGGCGCAAAATCTGCATATTTTCTGAACAAATCAACCCTCTAATTCGGAGTAATGATCGAGATTCCATGGCAACTGAGCCTAAAGGTAATATGTGACTCCTGGGTGATGGCGGGAAAGACGGGAAGCATACAGAGACGTCAGGCCAAACGGGGTAACATTAGAGTGGCTGAGGAGGTATCTCACCTTGAGATTTTTGTCCGTTTTCTGAGAGTCCAGGTTTACAAAACAGATCTAAGACAAACAGAGAGGGGGAGGGGGAGAGAGAGAGAGAGAGACCCCATTACAGTGACGGACAGATTATGCCACAAAATCTGAGCAGGAGTCACAAAAAAAGACCATAAAGATATTTATTTGTCACGAGTCCTACAAACCAAACCGGTAGATGTTTCTTTACATAACTCACTATTAAAAAACTAGTCGTGTCTGAATAACCACCATAAGGCACTGTTGTTCACGTTTCTGAGAACACTCTTGTCAGGGCTGATGAAAAAGGCAGGTGAAAAGCAGCAATTCACCCACCCACACCCATCACTATTTTTCCTACTCTCCTCTTCCTCTCCCTCCACACCGTCACACTCAGTGTGCCCTTTTCTCCCTGTCTCACCTGCCGTTGCCTCTGGCTACAAGTGTAATGGCCCGTGATGGAGTCCATGTGTCAGCGCTGGGGGTCTGGGACTGACCGACATCTGACGTTCAATTCTTGAGCACACGACTTCTGATCTCAGCCTAACAGGATAATGTGTAGCACCAACAGCATTTGAGGGGGAAGAGTGTCGTTCCAGCTTGAGCAGCCATAATCAGCGTGCATGCTGGGTGCACAGCACTGTGCTTTAAAAGTGGTGACATTTTTGTGACTGAGTCACAAAGACATATTTTTATATATATATGTATATATATATACATATATATATATATATATATACAGTATATATATAAAATGTCAAACCTCTAAATTCTTCCATGCTTGCCATTACTATAATAACAATACATTAGCACCTTTCAAAACTCTCAAGGTCACCTATACACGACATAAATTAAACAAAGCTAAGATATAAATGGGCAAAATATAATACAAATTTTCAAAAAGTAATACAAAACTTAAAAAAATACAGGAAGATGGGTGACTGTGATGGTAGTGTGGGGGTGGAGGGGCATATGGGGTAGGTTTATTCTGTGTTTGGAGATGTGATTTGAAGGTGGGCAGGGACGTTATGGTACAAATATCTTGTGGGAGTGAAGCTAAATCCCATAGTGGACAAGCGGGCGGGTGGTGTGGAGAGGAGGGAGGCTGAGGAGGAACAGAGTGTACAGGACAGTGTGTATATTTCAAGGAGCTCAGTAAGATATGGAGGAGCTATAGGTTATGGAGGGATTTGAATGTTAAGAGAGGGATTTTAAACTCAACCAAACCTTTAGTCGCATTGTAAGTGTTTTCGATATATATAAAAGTACACAAGTAGGATTCTGCCGTCTCTCGGTCTCTTTACCTTTGTCCTATTCGTATCTGTTCTACCCGCTGCCATCTTCCCACTTCCTTTCTTCGCTAGCGCTGCAATATATGTAGTTTCAAATAATCCCACCGTGACACACATCACTGCATGAGATCATTTCCCTTGAAAAACCTGACGTGTGCTTGGTTATTCCTGCCAGACTTTGACACAGTGTTGAAGCTCATGTGATAATAGGATTTTCATCTTCTTCTTCCTTTTCTTTTTTTGTATATATATGTCACAAAGATATTTATTTAAGGTCATGGCATCATGGTGTGTTTTATAGCTGTAGATTTAAAAAGGAGTTTATATTTTAGCTGCAGCACTTTCTCTCCATTTAAAAAACAACAACTGGGTTTGCTGTGTCAAAATCAACGCGAAGATTAAGAAGGAACAATGCCGGGACAAATGCTGTCTGCAAAGTCAGATCACATGAGACAAAATGTCCTTCAGCTGCAGCCATAATGCTTGCACTTTCTAAACAGGCCAATTTTCTCCTCACCTCCACGCTGGTATCCTCCAGACAAACATAATATTTTCCAAACTATCACATCTAATGCGGGGGAAATTGCATGTGGGAAAATGGAGCCAGTCAAGTATAGCAAATGTGAGTCAATGACAGGTGACAATGAGAGAAGATTTGAAACAGGGTTCCTGTGTGTGTTTTCCACTACTGCCCTTCACGTCACCTCTAACATTTATCTGAATACCAAAGAGGCTTCAAACAAGCACTTTGTCATTTGCTTGTCTGTTGTTCCGATCAGTGTAGTAGTACGTGTCATGAGGGCCTTTTTGTCAGAATAGCTGTTAAATGTCAATGAAAAACATGTAGAACCTGGAATTATTATATACTGTTTACTCAAAACAAAGAGTAAACGTGGCCGTAAAAAGGTCTTTGAATTTTGTTTGCAGTCATTCTATTGCAAACTTGGACTGGATGGGTTTTAATTTGACGCTCCATTTTCTGTCCACATCACAACAAGAGCAGGAAATGTGACAACCTTGCATCTTGGACCACTTATGCTGTTGGCAATCATCCTCCTCCCTACACCTTGCCTGCAAAGAACACACATTTTGTTCTTTTTAAAGAAAAAGTGAGGTGCGTGGTCCAAGATTTTGATCTTGCAAAGGGAAAAAAGTAATTTGACCCTATCAGACCGCGCGAGCCAAGGGGACACAGAGGATGATACTCATCTCGGTGTCCATGTGTCAGATGAGCCTGGGGAAACACTCCTGATTGCATCACTTTTTCACACACACAAGATGACACAAGCTTTCATCGGCCCCTTCTCAGAGGGACAGACCATTGAAACGTCAGTGGGGGAGCAAAAAGGGGGAGACAGGAAAAGATGTAAGTAAGTAAGATAAATTGATGAGGCCAAAACAACATGACTTCACTCGAGGGCTTGAAACAGGGTCCAGATGAGAGGTGTGCCAAGTAGTAGCCAATATTTGACCAATTGTTGGTCAATAACTCCATAATGAACATTCAGCATCAAGTAATCTGAGAGAGAACAGCTTCACACTAAATCCTAAGCGGGAGGCTTTGAGTGGCGTGGATGACGGTACTCGGTTTGGTATCAGGCACCTTGTCTTCCATTACTATATTACCTCCTCATCATGGATAGGGTTGTCATAGCATGGTTGCACAAAACTGTCCTGATGTTGTTTTATACGCAACACAAACTAGTGACGAGCCTCTGTTATATTGTTATATATACGTTTAAAATATTGAGATTTTAGAAATCGAGGACACTAAACGCATGTTTTCAGGTCTTTTTAACTGACCTATAGTAGATATAGACCGGATGTCGCGCTTATGGCTCTTCCAGTGATGACAATCTCTGACCAATCAGTGGCCGGCAGTCTGTCGGCGTTGCATTTTAGTATCGACTCGAGTTGAGCCATGCTGTGCCAAGTCGTGCTAGAACTGTATAGTGGAAAAAGTGCCAGTGGTGCCAAGAGAGAGTGGCTGCTCCTATTGGCTGCTCCAGTACAACTATTTTGTCCTTTACAGTACTGCAGCAGCAACTTATATGTGGCAATGAAATCAGATGAAAATATTGAACATTCATTCGAAAAAAAAAAAAAACCTGTTTTCAGATAGACATAAATATAAAAACAACCAAGGGATGTCACTGGTACACAGTGATGCTTAAAATTAATTACACTCCTTTGTCCTTTTGAGGTTATGATCAAGACATAGACATTTAGTTAAAGTTGTGTTCAGTGTTCTCAATTTTCAAAATATGGGTCCAATATTTTTGGCATAAACATCCATATTTTCTAATTGCATCATGTTGTGTCTTTCCAAGCTTTCCTGCATAAATAGCTGCTGAACTCATCTAAATCTACAGCTGTGCTCAATGTTTAGTGCAACCAGCCAAATTGAAAGTGGCGGTCATTACAACCGGACTGACAGCATCAACACAGACAGAGGCAGGTTTGAATTGAACCTTTAGGCAAAAAAAATGTGTATTCTTATTGAAACACTTCTGGGAAATGAACATAAAGGTTATCCTAGTCTTCTAAGAGAACATCATGTAGGTCAATCACTGTGGGCTCTACCTAACACCTGGAGCATGGAGGCACCGAGCGTGACTCGTGGGTCTTTAGTCGATTCCATTTTCCTGTCCAGTGCTCACATTGTTTAAACACCAAATGCACCATCTGGTCCCAAAAATAAACAGCATGTCAGGTGCATTTAGGGAACACAGCAACAGAAAAACTGTGGAAACACAAACTTTTGACCAACAAAATGGGGTCAAAAAATGAAGTCACCAGTTACTGTCACTGTTACATTCTCCTTTAAAAGCATACATTCCTCGGCAGACATTTGTTTTCCTTTACAATACGGCAAACATCTTTTTAAAGGGAAGCCACAATGACAGCAAAAGTCAATTTGGATGTGTTTTACAAAAGTGGACCATTTATTTTTTCTGTTACTAGCACAATAAAACAAGGAGGTCACAGGAAGCCCACATGCTGCAATTTAGTGGAAGTGTAAAAGTGGATTTATTTGAATTCCTGACCTTAAAAATATTCCTGGCCAACTTAAAGCTTTTTCAACCATTGCAGCTTGCACATTTCAAACAATCTTCCTCATTTTTCATCAGTGTATAATGTTTTCTCAGTCGTCGTTAATAATAGATCTGTAAGCTCAGTAGCTGTTTTACAACCAATTGGTCGATGCACATGCAGAAATGCCAGACTCCACTAGTTCAGTTTGATTTTGTTCATGAAGGAAAATCATATTTGTTCTCAGGCATTTTCTTTCTTTCCTCTGAATGTGCACGCACACACACACACACACACACACACAAAACAAATACAGCACAATGTCATGTGCACAGACATAGTCAACATGTTTCAAACATCGCTGCTTCCTTTGTCCATCAAAGCTTCATTCCACCGCAGCAGCCCTCCTCCTCTGATCCTCCCACACACATCTGCTGCTCTCACTCTGTCTCCTTCTCTCCTCACCTTTTTTTTTTTGATAGACTGCTCATTTGAACCATTTTAATACGTGCAAAGTGGTCTTTCTTTCAACAATGAATCACGTCTGGTTCAGATGAATGCTGCAGTTTTTGGCAGCAGGTAGATCGGTGACAACAAACAAGTGCAGGATACGGTCATTTGATTTATTTTATTTTCCTTCAACCCTGCGTTAGTACTGTCCTAAAAGATCAAATCCATTCTCGCCCCACCACAAACTCGTGCTGCATGAAAAAATGCTGGTGCACATGGGGGTTCAATTTCACTCTGAGCTCACAACACCAAACGTGGCCCCTCCGTTGTAAAATAGTTTGACTTATCACAGCGACTGACGGCTTTAATCATGACCCATTTTAAGTGGAATTTAATTCAAATGGAGTTGAGTTGGGAACAGCAGCAAGGCTCAGTGACTCTGCCACATTCATTTTGTGATGCTACCTACACGCTACACAGTGCTGGCGTGGGGAGCAGACAGGCACGCGGATCTCACGTATACTCGTGACTATAAAAAGCCTTGTAATGTGTTCATAGATCCAAGTTCATGCTGATAAAAAGCATAACATCATCTGCTCAGAAACCATAACAGTAGATACTACATGATGGTGCGCAATGAGGCCACTCAGGCGGAGTGAGCTGCGTCCTATTTGTCTGCATTGAAAGAAAAACATGCTGTAGGACGTACCATCCTTGAATACAGATATGCATTTGATCCACAGATGTGCCTTTATGCCACTTAAAATGTGGATATTAGTGGAGTCATGAATATCCAGCACACGCACTTGCATTTTTTTGTAAATGAACGCTCAGTGTGGAGCCTGAGGCTACAGTGAATACCAAGAAGCTGATGTTGTCCTGGTTCTTCTAACAACATGTATAATATTGTGATAATGCTGTGGGAACTCTATACTGTATCTATACAGTGGCTGTATAATGTTTCTGATGTTTTATGTCCCAGCACCAGAGGAGTCAACATTTATGTGTAGTAACATGTTAACATAAGAGAGTGTATGTTATGAGCTGATGACACTGAGAAGCTTCTGTCGTCTTTAAAATGCAAACATTTGAACATTTGGAGAAGTGTTAGAATGAGTTTTTAATTTTGTCAGATGAGCAGATTGAAAGGGAAAACGTGTGAGAGGTTTAGGTGAAGGAGACGATTTGTCTTCCTGCTCTGATCCTGCTGTAAGTAAGCACTCCCGCTGCAGCTGATGACATATTTATTCTGTTTTCTCTCTCTCTGTGGGCTGGATAAGGACAGGTCAAGACACAAAACACAACCCAAGTGTGAAGTGTTTGAATCCAGTGATGATAGATCACTCTCCTCCAGGGACAACAGGTTCAAAGCAAAGTACACGTGCAGTACTTCATTCCATATGCACATCCTATTGCTTTGTCATGTTTTTATCCATTTTCTAATCACATAAAATAAAAAATGGCAAACGCAAAATGGAAATCATGATGCACAGATGAGGTTACTTTTAACCTTGCATTGAAAAAGGTGCCATGTCTTCTCTCCCTGTCAAAACATGATGAAATGCAGTGTGACTATCACAGGAACCTCACACTTCTCTGGGACCTCATGCATTAAAACATGCATGAGTGATCAAAAGTGACAACATGATGCATTCAGAGGTGCGTGGCAGGACGAAAGCACGGACGATCCCATAGATTTATCTTTTATCTAAGTTAATGTTTTTGGCACTTACAGAAAACAGACTTGATTTTTTACACTGTAATGTATAACATTTCTAATGCATTGATTAATTTGGGTTGTTATGGATCATATAGTTAAAGAGTGGCGATCGTGGTGATTGGTGATTGACGATTGTTGTCATAATCGATGAATTGACCTGGAAATTATGATGTTCTTGAATGTCTCGTTTTGGTCACGAACCAAAATGATTCACTTGATTTCTTTGTTATATGGAGCAAATAAATGAAATAAATGTTCACATTTAAGAAGCTGAAACAGAAATTTTGTTTTAATAATGACAAAACCTTCAAACCTTCAACTAATTATAATTATATAAGTAGTTGACGATTAATTTAGTAATTGATTAATCAAGCAATTAATCAGCTCTAAGTTATATTACTTAAATTAAATCTTAAAAATGGCATAAAACAATCTCATTGCCGTTGTATTTTTGTTTGTTTTTTTCCCACTAGCACACCTTCTTGTGTGGTTTACTCCTCTGGATTAGCATTTGTTTTTTCCGTTCCTCAGATTTTTTTTTTTTCTTTGTTTTCCACCCTCAGCTATCTTTCTGCCGACCTGTACAGTTCAGGCCAGGGTGGAAATAATTTATTTTCCAACTCAGTGCCATCGATTGTAGTCGTTTGAATGGCTGTGTAAACCACAGAAAAGCACAAAGGACTGAGAGTCAGAAGAGGAATGTTTCACGTCAGCGTCCAAGAGCGATGCTGCAGGAGGACAGGCTGCATCTACTCGCTCTCACACTAGATTTATAGAAATGAGTCCACCACTGACTTGCTCACACACAAATTATGGAGATGAAGCTGCTTTTGTGCTTTTTGTACGATTCATAAAATCACAACAATAGCGTAAACCTCGACACACGTATGGACTGAACTGATGTCTTTGTTCTCACGCTGGCATGAGAAGAATGATGAAGAGATAAAGTGCTGAGGTGCAAGGAATAAATCCACTTTTGACAGCCGGACATTTGGGGCTGCTGCACAGACCATCTGCCCTCCAAATAAATCCACTAAATTTTAATGACTGGGCGCTGCACACGTACATCAGCGGCTGTCTCAGAAGAGATCTGTGGAACGCTGCTGCATAGCTTACACACCGTTGTTTGCGTCTTGTGTACATCTCTGTCCTAGATAGCACACAGCTGGTGTCTGGGGCTTCAAGAACATTCAATTCAGGCGGCTCACACTTACAAAGTGTGACATGAATGTGTGAGAATGATCGCTCTTTGCTAAATCGCTCTACTTCTTACCTTGGTAGTGATTATCAAACACTTGAGGCATGTTTTAGGGAAGGGCATGGGGGAAAAAAAACCTGCCTTTTTCGTGTTAATTGTATAATATGTAACATTTCTGCATTAAAATACCCAAAAACGATCACTTGTTCAGTAGAAATCCATCTTTCTATTCTTTTCTTTAATGACATCATCTGATTATGTATCTCTCCTATAATTTCAGTACTCTCTCCAGTAACTTTGTGTGTATTTGGCACTAATGTTTATGTTAATTTATTTGGATCCCCCATATGATGTGCCCTAAAGCGCTGCTACTCTTCCCGGGGTGCATAAACTAATGGATCACACACAAGTTCTGCTGTCAAAAAGGAAACCAAACAATGGCCCTGATCCCACGCTGTTTCCCGAAGTCATCAAACTAGGTCATTTGTTCTGGTTCTGACTCAAAGAGCTCCAGCTACAGAAACGACACACCCCGTCATCTTCACGTTAAAACGTGAACTGTGCTCCGAAACTGGCAGCGTTAGAGCAGTCAAGACGAGCAGTCCGTGCTAAGCCTACGAGTGTGTGAGAGATGAGCGCATGCTGTGTTCATCTCTGTGGGAAGATTTTTAAGGGCCGCACTTAACGTGAGACTGACATCAGCGCTCTCGCAATTAAACCTGGATCAACCAAGTTGAGGCTATGATCGGTGAAGTGAAGGTCGTGGATTAGAGATTCTGAAAGTCTGCAGGTATGATTTTAGAAAGGCAAAAACCAACAGAAATTGCAAAGAGAGAGGACATGTGAGATAGACCGCAGCGAAAGGTGATATAACCGACTTCCCTCTCTGAGGGAATGAAATTCAGCCTCATTATTAGGCTATGACTGAGGTGTGGGTGAATATGTCACCCCTATGGAGAAATGGCATTTCAGATGATGCTATTACAGAGAAGCAATAATATATTCCAGGTATGTTCTTTAATGGAGCAAGCAACAAATAGACTTGTGTCTAATCTTCTGTGGAAAAAAAAAAGGCTCAAAGGGTTTTCTTTTATTAGCACAGTGGTGTGGTGTTTATCGCATAACATAATACTCCTCCTCCCCCTGTTCTGAACCTTACATATTTGCCTCTCCCCCCTTCTGACAAACAAGTGCCCATGTGACACAAAGCCTGAATGCAAGTCATGCTTAACTTGCTATTAAAAATGAACGAGTGATCAAAGCTGACACCACAGAAATGGGCGACAGAGAATTAAGCATGCGTATCCTTAGCAGCTAAAAGCTTCTCTCTTTTAGGCTTTCTCTCCTGACATTTTATAAAGTGCCTCATCTACAGTGACCATAATACCCTTGTTTGACGTCAAGTTCTATCTAAAGAAAGAAATTCGGAGGACAATAAATGAGTAATTTGTGTTGACAATCTTCACCCTTCAGTTTTATTCCAATGTCATATTATTTATTTCACTTTTAAAAGTTGGTTGCAGTGTGTTGTGCTCAGCACAGTTGTGATACAGGACAGCACGTAAAGAACATAAATGTAAAAAAAATGCTACATACCCACATGGAGTTTTATTATAAGATACGTATTCACAGTCAAAAACTTTCTATGTAATATAGAAATCTACAAGATTACAAGATCAAAAAGATTCCACTCCTCTATACCAGCTTGAATGAGCCATTACAATTGCATCAAAATGTTTCAGAGAGGGAAAGGCGAAGACTCAAAGTAGATTTTTAACAATAACACGACTGTACTTTTAAATGTTAAAAATGCAGTTCTCTTTTATGACATTATATTTACAATTTCTAACCTATTTAGTCTCAGCAGCACACGGGGGAGTTTTCTTTGAATAAAGTGGTCTTAGGTTGGAGCATGTTAACCCAAACTAAAGTGGGTATTTAAATCTTGGACATTTTTTTATTGAAAGAGGCATCTTTTATGCCACTAACAGTTCCGGGTGTATTCTTGCTGGATCCCTGACATAAAGATGCTGGTAAAAGCACAGGTGCAAAGATAAGAGCATAGTGAAAGGAAATGCTTAGAAGGGAATGAATAAATATAATCACAGATGCTGTTGTTTTAACACTTGACAGGTTTCACATCGCAATGACAAGTTTGGGCCAAAAAGTTGTCTCTTCACGATACCCTGCTGACTGCTTTGTCATTAACACATAGTTTAATAACTGTGATTGATTCTTTAAACAAATGTGTCCACTAGTGTAGTACTCCTGCTTTCATTCATTTATTTTGTACCGTGTTATCCTCCACACGAAGGCTGCGGTGGGCTGGAGCCAATCCCAGCTGACATACAGCAAAAGGCGGGATCACCAGTCCATCGCAGGGCCAACACTGAGATGTGTCCAATTAACCTCTGCCTGTTTTTAGTACCCAGAGAAAACCCATGCACATATGTGGAGAACATGCACATTTCAGTGGCCCTTAATCGAACCAGGATCTAAACTGGTGACCTTCTTGCCGAGAAGCAACTGTGCTAACCACTGTACCACTGTGTGCCTACACTTGTTCTCAGCCAAATGTAATTCAGTGACATTTACCTAATGTTCCTTGTAGCCGAGTTGGACGGGAGGAGAGAGTTGGTCTATGACACACAACAGAGATACACCAACTACACAAAACCATCCTCCACCAGTAAATACTGAGACTTTTATAGAGTATTTACGCAGCACTTAAATACTTTTACAACTCATATACACGAATGCAAAACAGTAACCCTAACAGAAGTCACAGAAATCACACTAATGCCAAATGAGCAACATCAGAGGGAACACTGTCTGTGAATGTGATGGTGCACTGACACAACCTGAAGTCTGCAGTGTGGCCAGATGTGAACGTGTGGAGCGATATCTTTGTGCCACTGAAGCAGACTGAAGGCAAGAGAGTGAAGAGAGTTTGCCAGCAGTGTGTGCATGTTTCATCACCCGCAGTATGCTACTCACCGTGGTGCAGCTGCCCTCTGCGTCGTCTTCCAGCAGGCCCAGTCTGCACAGAGCTTTCTCATTCCTCAGCCAGTACTCAGGTGAGTCCAGCACACTGTTACTGCACAGCACCTGCAGCACACAGGTAAACACTGCTCAGGTACAATAGCGCTGAAATTATAACACACACACACACACACACACACACACCTCCTGAAACACATTGACATTTCTCCTTCAGGATAAGTGTTGCAGCACAGGATCAATCATGTGTTAACCAGACATTATATTGTATATACTGTGTGTGTGTGTGTGTGTATATATATATATATATTTATATATGTATATATAGATATGATGAGACAGTTGGGACAGTCACTGTCTCCTCCCTGGAGGGACACTTTTCAAGGAAATCGTCTCATATGAAACCTGCAGTCATGCAGCGGTTTCTCTCAGTGACAAGGCAAGCATGTTCTTGATTCATTAGGCCATGGTACATTCATCGTCACAGACAATTGACTTCTCTGCTCTAATAATCACACAGTTATCGCACCAACGCCGATGCTTATCACAATGATAGGATGTGTTTCCAGTATATCTGGTGATTATATTTGGCCAATTTTCTTTCCTTTTTTTCCCCTCTTTCTCCACCTGATAGAAAATAACCAGTTAATCTGCATTTTATGTCTTCGCTGTAGTGTAAAAATATCAAATTTTGCGTTTCAATGACAACAGAAATATGTTCACTTACATAAAGAAGTAATTATAGATGGATTACATTTAAAAAAAAAAGCCAGACTGATTAATTGGTCTTTCTCTACTTGTGACTGCACCGACGCTGCAGGATATTGAGCGGCCTTGGTGGAGGTTTGTGCTCTCTTGGTGCCGTCTCAATTCCTTGAATTATTTGTTTGTAAAAGAGGGATGTTTCCACGTTATAATATTAAAATCAAAGGCCACTATCTTTGACATATATTGGATAGTGGGTGTGCAGTTTCCTCTCATCTCACAGTGTGTTTTTAGTGACATCACCCGCCCTTACACTTGCACCCACAGGAGCAGGCCATCTGCTCGGGCCCACAGCCAGGTACAGGTGACGCACACTCAGCTGATCTCGCTGAGAGCGATCGCGTCAAACGCTGCATCCATAGGTCAGCAGAATACGAGACGTCACCTTGTGTCTCTACAGACCACTAGAGTGGAAGTCAAGTAAGATCATGAGGGGTGGGCTAATTAGGAACACACACCACCCGCACACACACACAGGCACTATACAATAAAGGACACATACACAAATAGAGCTGCACACACATTGAAAGGAAATTCAATCTAGCCTCCACCTCAGCCCACTGATCTGCACCATTTCCCCTCCTGTCTCTCCACCACTGGGGGAAGATAAATGTACTGGGCTGACCTGATGTCCAGGGCTGTGCCTCTTATTACACAACCCCTGGGTGTCACTGCAACCTCAGAGGAGGAAATGAAAATCTGTTGCAATTCTGGAAACACACAACACAAATGGATAATGTGACGGGGGAGACAGATTTGACAGACAGGTGTGCATGTACCTGAACAGAGACCAAACAAAAAAAGAGAGCAGAAAACAGGAAACCCAAAAGGTTGACGTACATGAAAGGCAACTCTGTTTTTACCTTCTTACAGGCACTGATGGATGAAGCCATGGTGCTGTCTGTGCTGCCTCCCTCCACCTCCACAGACTCCGAGGCTTCAAACACGGCAGATGACTGGAAGTTACTGCAAGGCAATAAAGAGCACAGGGTTGACTTTGTCAGCGCGGGTTCTCGTCAAAGAGCTAATGTGACAGGTGTGTAGCATGCTCATAATGTACATCGTGTGTCATTTGTGGCAAAGTGGCATTACTGGTTATTTAATGAAGGTAGAGTTTTAGGTCTGAGATCAAGACCTTTTCATAAGAAAATGTAGATATTAAATTTCCTTTAGAAGTCTTTGATGTAGTCCATCTCTGCGTGCATTCCATAAACACCCTGAGGGCACAAACTAGCATGGAGGCAAAGCTGAATGTTGGCCCCATAAGAGCATTTCAGCTTTTTACAAAAGACTATGTGTGTGCTAACCTTCAGTCAATTTCCAGTTTCTGCATGAAACTGTAAAGTGCGTTACACCAGCATTATATTCATCACTACATGAAATTTGACGTATGCATCAACGTCAAAGACGGATTGAAGCAGGACATACAGGGAAACATCAATTATGACCTTCAGTTGATCCACAAGACAACATTCTCTGACAAAGAGAAGTGATGAGAAATGAACCCAAAAGCAACATAGCAACCCTAAACATGTCAGGGAGATGTCCTTATCCACCGTGCGTGTTCTCACCGAGATAAGTCAAATCGAAGCTTATCTGGAATGGCATTAATGAGGATCAATTTGGAAAATAAAGAGGCTGGGGATGCATGTTTAAATAGGAGCAGCTGTTTCTCTGTAATCCACATAGTTCAAAGCACATTAAAAGCATTTCACTTCTTGAAAGCCCACAGGGAGGGAATCACACAGCTACATCTTTTTTTTTGCAGGGGATGAACATGGATAATGTAAATACTGGTGTCACAGGTGAAGTGAGTTCATGGTGAATGGATGGACCCGGGAAAACAACAACAACGACTTACTGGATTTTAAGTGGATGTGATGTGCTTTTAAAACAGGCTGCTGTTATCTGCAATACACACACTCACACACAGTCTGTGCAGTGATATTGGATGCATGCAGGGATTTTGAAGCAGAGTTAACTGTAAAAAAAAAATAAATAAGAAAAGTGAAAACACTGTAAAAACCATTAATAGAGAGAGTGGTCCCTCTGCGGCGTTCATGCAAATATTGTATGATTATCGAAGAAACCCGATGAAGATAGATTTGTCACGCATCGCCTCCTTTCTAATCAGTGCTTTTAACGACCTTTCCATCTCGACACAGCGATGACTGACAGGTCCCTGCGCTCTCGGAGCCCCGGGTATCCAGCAGGCGCAAACCTGATCTGATGTGAGTGAGGACGCAATTAACCCCTGATATGTCTGCCTTTTCAAGGACATGTCATTTAACATGAACGATTGTGTGGTTGAGGATTTTCTCTCCAGAGACTCCAGAGCCGCACAACAGGCCAATTTACTGGCGCACAAACGCACAACTTTAGGCACAGCATTCGAAACGTTCAACTGGATAAAATCGTGAAAGTTAAGATCGAGGGGGGAGGGCATCATAAGTTTGAAACAACAGGAACAGAAAACACAACATTTGTAGGCGACTCTTCTTCTCTGCTGCACGTTTCTGACAGAGAGCAAAACATAAACAACCCGTGACACCTGCTCTGCTGCATCACTTTGCATAAATATTGTTGTGACACTGAACTCAAACCGACACATTTAGCACAAAATATATATATATAATTCAATGTAACAAAATATTTTGTTTAAATTCTACATTTTTAAAAAGAATGCAATGAAATATTGTAGATTGTAGACACACTGTAGAGAGACTATTAAGTGAACCTCACTGTTGGATATCACACACATTATTTCGGTGCCAATATTTCGTTTGGGAATATGCGACAAGGACATCTTTTTCAAGCAGTGCCTTACCTCGGCGTTTTCAGAAGGCACTTTGCAGCCATTCTGTCACAATTAAGGTAAACTGTCCTTATTCCCTGTTGTGTGGGCAGAGGCAAACAGAGTAGTAGAGCGGAGCGCCTCCACGCGTAATCGTCCCCGGGACTCTCTCCGGTCCAGATGCGCTTCCACGAACGAGCACTGAAGGAATCCCAGAGTCAGACCGCTTCACCGTGACTGGGTGAGGAAGACTGTGATGTAGATAGCTCCGTGGTGTCAGCAGCAGCAGCAGTAGATTACTGGCGGCCCTGCGCGCATGTCCGCCAAGTGTTGAGTGCAGGCGCAGCGCAGAAGCTCCGTCCGCATGGATCAAACGTAACGAGCTGCACGACGCAGGCAAGGGCATGGGTAGGGACAGTGCGCACGCGTTTTGACGCACAAGCATGTGTGCACAAGCAGAGGCGCGCGTTTGTTTACGTTGTTGTTTATTCTGAATGCACATCACACCAACTCAAACCACCGAAGAAATACACTCAAAAGCTTCATTGCCAACAACATGTGCGATTGGCAGAGTAATCAGATTAATGAAGCTACAGCTAGAGAGATTGTAAATCGAATTTGAAAGCGAATGACGAAATATTTCATCTCATTTCATCAATTCATTTTTAGCTAAACTGAGATTGTTATTAAGAAACACGTTAAAAAGGAAATCCTGAAATATGGATCACTGCCAAAACCTAAAGATTTTGAGTTGTGCAACTCACAAGAACAGACCAATATCAGCAAAAACATGAAGTCCTTTTACGAGATAATGAACCACTTGCAGCACAGTATTATATTCAGGGGAAGAGAAGTGAGGAAATAGATTCAGACTATCCATCTTCTATCACTTCATCATGCACATGAGGGTTGCTGCCATAGGGCAAAAGGCATCCTGGACAGGTTGCCAGTCCATCACTGGGCCACATAGAGACAAATAACTAACCACTCTCACAGTGTCCACTTTTATTTAGTCTGCAGCCCTTTCTAACTCTCAGCTGCAAGTGAATCTCACCCCCATTGTTTCTGTTCACACTGTTGCTCACAAACAGGAGCAACACACTGTAATTATTCACCAGCAAAACAAAAGAAGACCACTGGTATGACTCAGCAATAGGAGACACACTTAGACTTGGTCATGTTGCAAAAGACTCCCATTTGTGTCCTTTGGACCAATTATAGAATGTCTCTGTGTTTCTGTATTACAATCAAATCAGATCATACACTGTTAAAAGGAAAGAATAAAATGTGAAAGTTGGTTGGGGAATTTTGACGTGGAAAAAGTACACCCTAACCCATGCCATATTTGTTCCTAACTTACATTACATTGGTTGTAACAAGTGGTCAACTAAGTTGCATTTTTTATCATTTCAAACCAGTCTGACCTTTGCCTCTAACCTCTGCCGCTCACTTTTACCCCAGATGTGTTTATTAGATACAGTATGTGTTGACATCTGTCCATATAAAAAAAAAGTTTAAAAGCACATGTTTCTTTTACTTTCACAAAACAGCAAAAGTCAGTCATTAATCATGTGGGATTTACCATTTTGGCCATATTGTCCAGCCCCTGTGTCGTTGGTCACCAGAATGGATTAAAATATCCAAATACCCTCTCTAAAAATGTAGATCTACAGAATATTAGGGCCACATTGCGAAAAAAAAAAAATTCACAGACACTGGTTCTGTCTGCAGAAAAGATGCATTTCCTTGCATATACCTTTTAAAGTCCTGATACAATGTAATGCTCATGTGTCAAAAGATTAAGTCTCTCCTTGTTTGTGATACCTATTCTAAAGTACAATTCCACAAAATGTTCCACGGCCTTCATTTTAACAACTCTCCTCTTCTAAAACAACAGGTTAGAATATTATGACTTTAATCTCGTAAATGTATGACTTTATTCATGAAGTCTGTGAATTTTTTTGTCTCTATGTGGCCCTAATACTCCGTCGTATAAATCTAAGTTTTCTTAAAAATAAAGTTGCAGAATTTCACAAACAGCCCTCTGAACTCTGGTGACCTGCGCAAAATCGCACATATACACAAAAATACAACTCCACTGCCCCCTGCTACACTCCTGATTGCTACTTGAGACTCCTCTCGGGCCATCTTAAGCAGTAAGTGAGCCAATGTAGATAGCAGAATATGTATTCTCCATATCTGTTGGTGACAGTAAAACGTCCCTCCTTGGTCCATTAGGGAGGTCATGGAAAAAGAAATCAAGAAGACGTGACCTTCAGTTCTCTATTATCCCACAGAGCCCGTGTTGGGGGGAATATGGACAGAGAACGAGGAGCACAGTGGATATTTACTAGAAGAAAGCAGGGGTCCTGATGCGATCTGTATGTGTGGCTGTGCGTGTGCATGAGTGAGACAGAGAGATTGCTTTTGTGGATGACTATGGTGGCCAAAGTGTGTATCTTCATTCTGCTGAAAGGATCCTTGTTGCCAAAGAGAATTCTTTTTTTTCCCAGTGTGCCTTTTACCTCAAAGAAAATAGA
Organism: Solea senegalensis; assembly: GCF_019176455.1. NCBI lineage: Eukaryota > Metazoa > Chordata > Actinopteri > Pleuronectiformes > Soleidae > Solea > Solea senegalensis. Next base: position 16,913,153 of record NC_058028.1, on the reverse strand, counting down.
TCTTTACATGCCGTTATCAGCTACCATGTGATGTCTCTCTATGTTGATGCCATTTGCTTCCACCCCTAACAATATCAAAACCAATTTCGGGAAGGAGAGAGTATGTGTATATGAAACACTGCCCCAATTCATAGATATTTGAGCATTTAAATTAATAAAAAGTTTAATTTGTTATGAGTACGTCTAGTTCTGGCAAGGAAAAAAAAAGCTGAAGCCTCACCACAGCCAGGATTATTACATAAGCAACAAAAGCAGTGTGTAACACCACAATGAATCATCCAAGTTTCCCGTTTCTCAGAACCTTCCGAATGCCTCAGAACGATTTTCAGAACAGAAATGTCACCCACGTCCTCTCCGTCATCTGCCTTGGTCTGACTGCAAGAAGGTGCGTGAATGCTAAAACCAGGTAAGGTATGTGTGCCTACATTTGCAGCATTGAGCAATGACAGACAATTTTATATGAATGAATCTTGGATCTTCAATGAATGAAAAATGTGTGGTTGTATAGAATATGTTTCCACAGACAGATATTTAGGAAATATGACACGTAGCATATGCATAGTTGGTGCTGTGGACTAGATCTCGCTCATGCATGAAAACACTCATGCATGGTCATTGTTGTAAGTAGGTTAATGGCAGATTAAATACTCTGTAATGGCTGCAGTAGTTATCAGATAACCTTGGTGGATAATAGAAAACAAATAACACCAAGTAAAGGAAATAGAGTTGGAGAATATTTGGGTTTTTTATTCAGAGTATATCAAAAACATGTAATGTGTTATTACAAGTGGACGTGTCCATGTCAGAGCTCTTCATGCATTTAGCATTTCAGACTCAGCCGAGAAGAGCTGATCAAGCTGGTTTGAAACAGTTAAACAGTCGCATAGCAACAGGGAATTACTTTTTGCATTTTCTAAAGGAAACTGATAATAAACAAGCAGCAACATGAAAACCAAAAGACAAACACCACAAACGGATGCACATGAAGCTGTGCAGATGTTGAGAAGCCAAGACCAACAGCAGTCAAACTTCACTGATGTTTGGCATACACACATCATGCACACCACTAAAAATAATCCTCTCTTATCCTCCTTCAACTTCCTTTGGCTCCTCACACCACTTCCCTCTCCTCATCTTGTCTTTCCCTCCTTATGACTTCTATCCTCCTTCTTCTTCATCATCCTCTCTGTTGCCCCCCTGCACATCTTAATCCAAAGGGCTTTTCAGGGAGGGGCTAACTAATCCACTGCACACTTTCCCAAAATAAAAGATGAAGGAGATGAAAGCACTGACTGTTCTCATGAGCAGAGAGGAGACAAAGAAAATGAAGAGAATCGGTGAATTAAGTGTTGCCCTCTGTCAAAAACCTTGTTAAAGTGGATCTATTTTTAATTGAGTAACCGACAACAAGACGGAATCACGTCACACGAGAAGAAGTGGGGACGATGTGATGTTAAATCTGAGTGGTTGTGATGTGAGAAGATATTTATAGAACATCGGGAGGCCAAAGGGTTCAGGCTTGCACTTGGGGGTTCAGGGAAGCTTCAGTCGGTAAATAAGTAAAGGTCTTATCAAAGTGAAAATAAGTCAGAAAGCTCAGAAGCAGCATGTAATTCTACCTGCACTGTGCTCAGTTCATGTACCTCTGCTTTGATGCCTATCGCAGCATTTCACACACAGCACTCAGGCCCACAAAATATAAACAGACCTTGTTTACAGTTCAAACTTCTTTCGGTTGTGTTGTCATGATGGTCAGAGCCCTGAGAAAACATGACAGACAGATATTATCTATTTATATTGTTTACACCACAGTGTCGGACCAACTCTTCAAACTCTACCGATACACCGGATCAAAGTTAGCGAAATAATTTTGAAAAGTTCTGTGCATGAGGATAGAACCCGAAAACTGAGTAAAATGGCGAAGACAATCCTGTCGGAATTAAGTCAAAGTATATGCTGGGTTCACAATAAGCCACAGTCTGCTTCAGTCAGAAAAGAAGACTGGGATAAACACACTCATATTTATTTAAAAATACAAAAATGAATCCATTTTCTATATTATTTCAAGTTCAATAAGTTACTATAAATTACATAAGTGACACCAGATTACGTCAGTGTTGACACATTCGACATTCATTGCTGCTAGCTTTGGGGATTTTTTTGTCCTTCCAATCCAACTTTATCTATAAAGCACTTTAAAAACAACAGCTGAAACAAAGTGATGTACATCAGAGATAAATAAAACAAATAAAATGTAAAAATGCGTGACCTAATAGACCCAAGTATGAGTTTTTAATTTTTTTTATCTCTGATTAAATATTGATAAATTCATCCAGCTAACTTTAAGTTAAGTGGTTACATTAATAACGAGTATTTTCACTCTACAGTACATGCCTGTTGTCACTAAACTCTCATTGACGATTAGACGCAGAAACTCTATTCGAGGTTGTCTCCACAGAAATCAGAGCACGCCACCCTCGGCCCTCAGACACTGGCGGAGCCGGGAACTTATCACTGCAGAGACAGTTTGTGGGTGACGGTTCTAATCAGGTCACAGACGGATGATTAAATGCATCAGCCTTGTCAAACTACTCGTCAGAGTCTGTGGTGACGCCCGGCCACTCATGTCTGATGTTACCTGTGTTCTCCTCAGTACCGAGGTTCACCAGTTTACAAAACCCTGAGAGAAAACTCTGCAAGAAGAGTTGTCTTTTTAGTTTTTAATTTTTTTTTTTTCAAATGCAGGCAACTGGGTAATTTTTCAAGGCTCCTTTCCACAGCAATATTGACTGTAAAAGTAAAATCTGATTTTATAATGTACCGAGGGACACCATTAGTTTCTGTCTCTGAAAAAACAGATACTTTGACAGATCCTGCTGGAGCTGTAATGAAAATTGCTCTCAGCATCTGGTACCTTGCATCCAGAAACCCACCTTACTTTTACAAAAAAAAAAAGAAAAAAACAGTGGAGAAGCATCTATACAAATGACCTGGCAAACAGTCGCTGTCGACACATGGAGCACAGTTTTTGCTCACTGACAGTTCTTGGAAGCAATTAGAATGAATGGCCTTGTTAATCAGAGTAATTACATCCCCCTCTCTTCTGCCGTTATTCCAGATTTATTTTTGTTTAACCTTTCCATCTATCTTCCTTCACACCTGTGCTCCCATCATAATGAGAACATATGATTGTAGGACCTAATCATTATAAATGCATAAAAAAGGTGGCCTGGTGGACTGTCGTTTAATTTACAATTTGGCATAACCATGAAAAATAAAGAAATAGATAAACACTAATCTACACATTTTACACAAATCCCCTCATAATGCTTGTGTTAAAATTGATAACATTAAATATTGGGGTTTCAGTGAAGGCTTTAATCTGACATTCAGTGACTGATAACTTTAATTTTTCCTACTTATTTTCTTTTTTAAAGTCACTTTCATGCATATTCAGAATTGGTGCCTGACGGTTGACATGAGCAGAGAGGATGGTGTGAGGGTCGAGGCAGTGGAGCCGGGAGAGTAAAGGTTGCAGGAGGGAATGAATAAAGGCGGCCGAGAGATGGAGGATGACAGGAGAGGTGATGATTGTGACAAAGAGCCGTACTGTACTACAGTCGGAGCTGGTGCTGCTGGTGACAGATTGTGTTTCAGGTCTGCCACTGGGTAGATGCCTGCACCTTTGGGCCAACGCAGCAAGTGGCCTTGTTCGAGCCAAGATGGTGACAAATCTGCTGGGCAGTGATGCAATAAGCTGAATGCTGATAAAAATGAAAGTGTATGCATATTTAAAGGAAAAAACCTTCATATGACCTTAGTGGTGATAACAGCTGAACACAGATTTGACTGCAACTCCACAAACACCTTTGAAAACCTGAGCAGGGTTAATTGATTTCTTACTTTCCAATATTTGTCCTCGTCCCACTCTTGCTTCCCTTATTCTATTCTGGATGAAACCCTCTTTCACTGTCCATCTGTCCATCACTTTTGGTCTCCCATGGCAGGTAATTATGTTCTGTCCACCCTAATCTTCTCCATGTGACAGAGAAATGGCACACAGGACCATGTCATTTAAGGAACAAAATATAAATGCAAATTAAGAAAGAAACACGTTTAATTAATGCACAGTAGTATGAGACATGTTGGTGACATACTGCATGGCCCCAATTTTGGCCGTAAACAACACCACCTGCCAGTCATTTGTTATGAATGGGTTGCTGTTGTTTTATTTTCAAGACATTTCAGACGTGTGAACCTGTTGTTTCCTGGAAACAATAAACAACTTGAGAATTAATTTTCTTTTAACACATGCAACCCAACACCACACCACATCTCTACAGCCTCAAAAAATGGTGATGGGATCGAATGAACTATGCTCTGCCTCGGTCTCAAAAACTCAACAGAAAAAAAAAAAAAATCTGTCAACACGAGGGAGCCACTGAACTGTGGAGCTATTACTGGTCTGACTTCGTTACACGAGGCACATGTGTCAGCAGGCACTGGCTTAGAGTGGGACACACGGCAAACACTGAGGGAAGACTTAATTATCATGGAGAACAAATGGACTACAAGGTGTTTTGACCCCACAATTCAATTATTGCCTCTTCTGTCAAGAGACGCGGTCACGGGTCAGCACGTGGATGACGTATTAAATAGCACCGAGAATTACTGAATGACAAACGACCCTCTACATGAGCTGAACTATGCCGCCTTCGGGCAACGTTTGTCCAATTAAGAATGTTAAACATCATCTGCTATAAAATGTGATGCTGATAGATATAAATTAATCTCTCTCTCTCAACAAACACTGTGAGAAATCCTACCCATCTATTTTCATGATACCCTCACATGTTAAGAAAACAGACCGTGTTTTTCAGATACTGATTGTTATTTTTAAGTAAATATTGTGTGGTACAAGTATACTGTGTCCCTTTTCTTCCATAGTACTTGACAGACTGCAATTTTCACAGCTGTTAATATTTTCTGGTATGTAAGTAAGTAAGTATATCTGTACTATATTCATTTATCTGCAATGTTCCCTAACTTGTCATTGTGTTAATGTGTAAATGCTCTGTGTGCTTTTAATTGCCCCCTGGGGACAAATAAAGTTTTTTGAATTGAATTAAGTGCCCTTTTGTATCACATTTATAGATATTACAGTATGCAGTATGCACATTATTTGTGAACCACTGATTAAATTCCCACTTCACATTTGGTGAGAAGATGGCAAACTATTCTACTTATATTAGCATGAAATATTGGCATATTAGCACATTATAATAGTGTTTATATGCTGGTGATAACACTGCAGTACTATGTACACACACAAACTCAACTAAACTAATGAGTCTAAATAAATCTCATGCTGCATTTATATCTGAATTCTTTTGAATTGTGTCCATACTTCTCACCATCTCCGTGTAAAAATAATCTAAATACTGTTGCTAAGACTGTGTCTTTGACAGATGCTGAAGTCCTTGGCACTGATGAAGAATTACCATTTAATTTCTCTTGACTCAAAGGCACTCGGTAAAAATAGCACCAGAATGAAATGCTGTTCCGCAGCCGACCTGGAAATCGCACATAAAAGGCTTTTGCAAAGTGCCCATATGAAGTAAAAACAAGAACGATGGCAATTTTCCCAGACCTGAATCCCCTGCTACTTGGCAAAATGTGTCAAATTTAAGCCACATCCATTTGGAACAGTTCCACGCACCTTGCTGGGAAAGAGACAAGTGAAAACAAAAGCTTTCACCTTTGCTGGATGAGGTAATTAGGTGTATTTAAAAACTCTAAGGGAATTAGGTAGATCTGAATTTATAAGATACTTATCAGAAACTAGGTAATCCAGTCATGTCCAGGACCGTCTTGGAAACTAATGGCTACAGATCTTTCAAACACAGACGTCAACATTTGTGAAATTTGATAAGCTTTATTCTCAGGCTGGCAAATGACCTCCAGCAAATCAATATTTCACTACTTATTTCTAAAGCCCACTCAATTACCTGTGGACAGGAAAAAAAAAAATACCCAACATACAACTCAACCAATAGAAGTCAATGGAAACGGTGATCCATAATTTATTGCTGCATAAAAAATCAATTAGACCATAGTTAATGGGGGGCAGCTGTAATGATTGGTTGCTGCTGCCTCATAAACAGTTGCAGAGTAAACTGTGACTGGTCTGAGAGAGACATTAGTGGTAAAGATTTACACATTTTAAAAATTCATGAAGAAATGGAAAAGTCATGAATGGCACGCGACGAGCCTGAACAGAAATCAATGCTCGCTCCTTGTCGGGCTACATTTAGTCCTGCCTTTACACTCCGCCTGCACAAGCCTGGTTTATCAGTATCATTTATTAAATTCTGTGACAGCGTTGGACATCATGGCAGCTGCTCTGAAAAAAATGCCTTTCTGGCTGTTCAGGAGGCATGAAATCACCTGGTGAGAGTGGGAATAACACGGATGAATAAACGCTGAGTAGGAATATTAATCTTGGCGAAACATCTGTCCTTACAAAAGGAGAAAGTGAGAGCTGCTGCTGACTCATTCTCTCTTTCTGTTCACCTCCTCATTGCCTTCACTCGTCTACCTTTCTCTGCTCGGCTCACTTTTGTTGTCGCTCGCGCTCTCACTTCATTCTCATTATTTGTCTTTCATGTTTCAGTAAACACTCAGACACAATGTTCTTTGTCCCTGCCACAGTAGGGCGAGACCTTATTTTGTTATTTCTGCTTTGGTTTTGTGTATTCATAACTTCCAATCCATCAAGAGTCAAAGCCTTGCGAAAACATTGGCGATCAACTGTTTCACACGGAGACATTTTCATTAACATAATGTGTCAGATCTACTGTGTCTAAAAATGGCAACCTTAAGCTGAAGAGGAAATAACTGCAATGAAAATGCCACATCAGACACGGGGGAAGGTAATTCTGAATGTCATTACTTTGACTGTCCACCTTATTTGCTTTTAAATCAGACACCAGGTGATGACCAGGAAATTTGGATTAGACACTACTATATAAACACATGGACACCATAAGTAATCAAGTGAGGTGTAAAATGAGAATACTAAAAAAAAAAAACTATATAAAATACTTATATAATACAATACTGTATTTATAATATAAAATAATATATTATTCCGTCTCACTTTGCTCTGGCACAGTTGCAGTTTCCACACCAAGTTATAAAGCAGCCAGCGCTATCACAACAAACATCAATTGGTCCTGAACCAGAAAGGTTGGTTCCCGGGGGAAACCAAAAATACACGTTTTCAACTTGCGAACCGTTACGTCAGCAGTGGTCGTGTTAATGTAAGCTGTAGCCATTTACGACGTAGGGTGGTTCTGCTTAACAGGTGTGAATGTGGGCTGATTCGATGAATGCACCAAGGTTTTGAATGAGCTTTAGAGCCCAAAGGGAACTGTGCTGGCGCCTGCCAATGACAAACTCTATCTTTGGTGTTTATGAACAGAAATGATGTAAAATACGCTGCATCCTTGGTCTGAAAACCAGCTCTGTGTGTGTACAGTACTGTACACTGTCAGCACAGAGGAGTTTATCCCATCAAACTACAGAAGGATTGAGCAAGAATCACACAAGTTCCATACATACACCTACACAGATGTGGTACATGTAGCACCAGCGGTGAGCTCACTCATACACCCGGGTATGTAATTGGAGGAATTTTCATAGAGTGCATAGGAAATGAAAACAGTAACAACAAAACAAATTAATTAAATAATAATAATTAGAGTCACCTTATCTCCCACTCCATCTTAATCCAATTTGGCTATACCAGAGTGTGAAGTATATGTGAGGAAGAGGAGGATGATTATCTTATTGGCAATAAATCTGCCTCCTGTCTGCAGCTGACTTTGCTCGGCCTACTTACACCCCTGTGTTTTAATGTTGGCAATAACGGTGACTACCTCGAGAGCTCAACATTTTCTCAGGTGGTACTTGGTAGAAAAGAGCCACTCTCATAGAGGATCCATGTGGAACAGGAGTAAAACGCACAAGTTAGTCACGTGGGCCAAAGCTTGACAAAACAAGAATGACTAATAATATGCTGTGTTTTGATGTCATCGTTTTCCCCTAACCCTGTCTTCTAAAATTACAATCTACTAAATGTCAACAGAAGTAAAGAGTTGGAAACACTTTTCAGAGTTTAACACGGTCTTCATAAGCATTGGTAATGGCAAATGAATGCATTATGTAA